>NC_057814.1:145244819-145450199 GCF_018294505.1 Triticum aestivum
GGTATTCGAAGTCGTGAGACCTCTGGTTGGCAGTCACCGGCGGTTGGGGGGTGTTCATTGGGCGGTGGGGTGGGGATCCACGGAGAAAAAGCTCGGCGGGGGGGGGCTAGAGGGATGGCCGGTGCGGCGGCGGACCGGCGGTGGGGAGTGGTTTCGGGGGAGGGCGGGCCGGCCGCGGGCGGCGGGGGCTGGCGGTTCGGCCGGTGGTGGCTGGCGGCTCAGGGGGAGTGGAGTTTGATGATAAACTGGAGGCCCTTGATTTCGTATCCAACGGCTGGAAAATCTAATGACCAGAGATGAAAAAGTCACTCGACTGACGTGTAGCCTCACCCCGCACGTACACATGCACACACGCAAGACACACACGCATGTAGGCGTGCAACACTGACTCATACACACGCACGCATGCTTGCGTGCAACACTGACACGTACACATGCACTCAAGAACACACGCACGTACGCACCCATGCATGCAACACTGAAATGTACCCTTGCACGCACGCAACACTCGCATGCCTGCATGCACACAACACACGACGCAAGACACATGCTCAACCTATACGTGCATGAACCCTTTGTTAAGGACATGGATTGTTACGGGTATTAATCAATCTTATCTGTGATAAGCAGAACATTGATGTTTGCAGCGGTCTTTATGAATCACAACATATCGAACGGGCTATCAACATAGTAGGCTTATCTACATGAAAAAGATGATGTCACACTCAATGAACAATCATCGGTTTATGAAATGCCCGCTTCTGATCGCCCTGGCCCACCAAAGGTTCCTCTGCTGTGCGCTGCCTGCGTTGGGTCACTGACATGCAGGCCATGCACCCAAAGAGCCCACACGTCAGTGGAAGAACGGCGTGGTGTCCTAGGTCAAAGTCGAGGGCGCCACTCGCGACACGCCTGGCTGAACACGCCTCCGTGCCGCATTCAAACGCCTCCATGAAACCCGCCCGTGTGGAAGCCGAGAAACCCACTCTGGACACACGTCCGTTCATGACCGGGCCGGCGTTAAACGCAACGCCGGCCGAGCTCCTCCCGTCCGCCGTCTATTTAATCTCCTATTTAAACGAGGCCAAACGCCGGCCAAGAATCGCACACCTCCGCCGCTCCCCTATCTCCTCCACCATTTTGTCCACTCTTACAATGGCTTACGAAGAGTAGTTATTTTGCATCCAAGCCGGCTGGGTAGCCCGCCGGATACGAGCTATGCAGCTCGCTGATCCACCTCCCTCCCCTCGCCCGACGGAGCCAGTTGCCGCCCCAAGCCGGCGCGCGGTTCAGCAACTCGCCGCTCCAGGCCAACTCGACGAGGAGTGGCGCACGGGCGTCGTTGCTGCCGTCCACGCCGCCGCCTCGTACCACGTCTCCCATTTCTGTGGCCGAGACTCCCATGCCGGCGGCCGCGCCATGCAAGCAGCGACAGAAGCCGGGTGCACGGAGAGCGACGAGTCGATGGCCAGCGCCTCCGCGTTCGCCGCCATCATCGAGGAGAAGTAGAACACGGGAGGCCGCCGCCGCTTGGGTCCCATGAAGGCCACCGCGGAGGCGACGCCAGCGTACACAGCAGGTGTCTTGCCGGATCCTTTTGTTGCGAGGACCTTCGTCGACCCCGCATGGGCTCCACGGAAGAGGGGAATGTTAGGATGAACTCGAGCCGGTGCCGGCCATGGCGAAGTAGTGGCCGGTGATGAACTCGAACCGGTGCCGGCCACCATCATCTTCGGCACCAGCCAATGATATCAGTTGGGCAGTGGGGAAGCGAGCCGTCCTTTGCGCTGAAGCATATACCTCCGGGGCTCCCGGCAGTCCGGTGATCGTGCTGCCGGACATGAGGAACACAAATCGATCGGCGGGCGACCATTTAGGCCAGATATTATATACCTGTGCTATCTAGGACTAGCACCGCGTAGTTCATTTGAATGTAATGAAATCCGTCATGTTTGTATGAAAATCCGGTATTTTATATGATTTCCGTCGTTGTTTATATGATATATCAGTTTGTCTACATGGTTGCGTGAATTTCGTCCGGTTGGTTGAGTTGCTGTCATAATGTGTGCGGCTACGGTTGGATGGCGTAATTTGCGGGTCGCCGGTCGGTCTGCGAGTGGCTCGGGCGGCGTTGTGGGACAAAAAAACACAGCTCGTGCGAGCTCGTCTCCAACGTGCGCGCTGGAGGATGCATGACAGCATGAGCACCCGAGCCATTCCTTGTTCATCGGTGGCAAAGGCACCGGTGGACAAAAGGGTCGCCAATATTTTGGCTACCCCGGGCAAGATCCAAACAGCCCCTCCCAACAGATTCAAATCCCTCGTTCGTCGTGGAATTTTGCCATGTGTTGTTTTCATGGACTAGCAAGATTCCCGTGCATTGCACGGAACATCAAGATGCATTTTTTTACAAACTCCCGCATGCATGCAAGGGATAATTAATGTCCTCCTTTGCTAGTACCACAAGGCAAACACCATTAATATTGCATCGATTAGTGTTAGTGGCCTTGTATATCTGCAAATTGTAATTTTGATAGTGGCCCCTTGTATATAAAAATGGAGGGAGAAAGATGAGAGATAAGGTGAGGAGGAGTGGGGCGTGGTGGTGACTGGTGGTCGGACTGGGCGGAGGCATGGGGATGGACGGCGCATTATGTCTAGGTTTGTATCTCTCTCACACACACCCACGTAGGTGGGGGACGTGCACCAAGAGAAGAGGTGCACGCACGGCACACGTACTCCCGTCTCTTTCCCAACCACACCCGCGCGGGTACACGGTGGAGCTCATTTCTGTACGAAAAAGGCAGCCCACGTGGTAATTTGGCACGTGTACTGGTTGTCCACTTGGTGGAGGGAGGATCGTCTACCACAGGTGAACAAACAAATTGCGACTTGACGCGTTATGTTAAATTAAAAAAAGAGGCAAACCATGTGGGGCCTACCTTAGAGGCAAGGCTCTATACACTGGAGTACTTTTGATGTGTCCCGTCAACTCGCAGAACGAGGAGAAGCTTGCTTAGTACGCCGTCTCCCCCGCCCACGGGCGCGGTGGCTCGCAGGATGAGGTGAAGCTTGCTTACGAGTAGTAGTAGTAGTACTAGTATTTATTGCATTTGCCAAGGAGTGACCTCTTCCAATGAAATGGTGTTGCTAAGTTTGCTTCATTTAATTAGCTATAGACTCAAAATTGTCTTTTCACCTAGGTACACGCGCTTAGCACCGTTTCTTCCTTGGGTCACCAAACTAGTCTCTCTCTTCTTGATTAACTTGCCACATCACACTACTAGGAAAAGGGCTATTAGTGGCGCACCTGTTTTGCGTACTAATGGCGCACTACAGGTGCGCCACTAGCACCACGCCATTAGATTTTATTACTAATGGCGCACCACAGGTGCACCATTAGTATACCAGATACTAATGGCGCACCATGTGGTGCGCCATTAGTATACCATTCGGTGCTCCACTGGTATTCCCTCCAGGTGCGCCACTAATAACCTTATAGGTGCGCCACTAGTAATAAAGGAAGGTGCGCCACTAATAAGGGCTTAAATGCGCCACTAGTAATGTATTTGGAAAACAAAAAAAAATCTAAATTTACAGAAAACAACCTATAAGGAAAAATAATTTAAAAACAAAAAATGAAATAGAATCATAATTTTTATTATAGTAAGAATATTACAATGTCTTTACAAGTTTCCAATAAAAGTGACATTGCAAGGAAATAAAAGAAAATCCTAAAACTAATCTTCCAGTAATCTTTTCTTCTTTTTCTTCACTTTATCCCTGCAAAATGTAACAAAATAAACAGAAAGACAAACAAACTATTTATAACATGTCAGTACTGTCATTTTTTATGCAGAACTAGATATGAGCATATATTTCCAGAATTACATGGTGTGAATATTGTATGAGTAAGATTATAATGGAAATGAATTTTGATAGGAGCCCACTTTCGACAAGTATTTATCTGACAGAGCTAAATAATCAGGGCATTTACCTTTTGATAATATTATTATACTATACTACCAGTATACTACTCCACTTGGCTTCATTTGAATGTACAGTCAAATTAAAAAAATGTGTTCATGGGGCAGCAGCACTAAGATTCGACCGTTTTCTGTCGGCCAACATATATATGGATAAATCAGAGATTAGACATGCATATAAAAGAAGGAAAATCAAGAAATATTAATCAATTGGGGTAGTCATGGTGTACTCAGTTTTATTATGGTGGCCAACTTTCACTATGTGTATATGTTTGAACAAAAAAACCGTGGAAATAATGATAACGAATGGAAGAGTAGCACAAACATGTTCATCCAGTTCCACAACCAACCAACAAAAGACAGTACCAACAAATGATCAAGAGAAAAGCAACCTTCAAGGCAGATAGGGCAAACATCCTCCTCCTCGATCTTATCTTCAGGGGCACCTTTTTCACATGATTCGTATTCATCTGACTTCTCCAGATCTGCACATGAAAAATTATAAGCTTGCATCACTACCATCACTAGGCTAATTCTAATAAGCCTAAAATAAATAAATTCTAATCAGCCTCAAAGCCCATAAGAGCTTTACCTGGGTTTTCTGTAATTGGCAAAGTAACATCATAAGGCAATGGTGCAGGGGGTGCCCGATAAGTGTCAGGAGTGGATGTGTCCAGATTTGTGTCAACGGCGACTATAGCAAAAGCTGGAGATGATCCATCAAAGGCAGAAGACAAAGGTTCATGCTCCTCCTAATGACAGCAAGCAGCATATCACATAGACAACATGACAAGTGACATTAAGCAGTAGCATACTAACTAAAAAGTAGCATGCCTCATGACAGTAGTATTGAGCACAATTAGTATAGCCTTAGACTAGTAATTCATGCCTTTGATCCTAACAGTTTTGAAAAACTGATAACAATAGCACAATTAACAGTACAAGAAAACCAGCAACTATATCCATAGTGCCAACAACAGTAGAAACAACCTAGAACCACTTGAACTAGATACAGTAGGATGTCAATAAGGCATTATCCAAGTTCTTACACAAACTAGAACACCAAATCAGATACATAAGCAAGGGCATGACCACAGGAGCAACTAAAGGGATAGCAACAATTACTGGCAACATTAGAATAACCTTTAGTTGGCCCTAAAACAATCAGCAGTAGCAATGCATCAACAGAGTGGCAACAATGGCCAAGACACTAGAAGTAGTAGTAGGCCAGAGAGGAGAAGTGGAACTCATTGGGCTAGGGTTGTAGCCGATGCCGAGCACGTCACCATACCAGCACGGCGAGGCAGCAGCCACAGCACCGCACGGCGCCAACCAATGTCGGGGTTGCGCAGCACGCCTCCCGACCGGCGGAGGGGCACTATGCACAACAGGAGGATGACCCAGGCAACACCAGCACCACCAGGAGGTGTGGGAGGTGGCGTACCCGACTGGAGCAACGAGAAGGAGACTGCCGGCGATGAGGGGCTCATCACCACCGAAACCCTAGCGGAGGGGATCGATGGGAACGACCTCAGGAGGCGAGGATAACCAAATTGAGCCGATGGGGAAGGTAGATCAGCTCGAGGGGGAGCTGCCGGTGCCTAATCCGCCGCCCGCTGGCTTCGCCGTCGTCGGAGGTGAGGTGGCGGCCGAATCCCTAGCTAGCTACGGGGGACGATGGAGGGTGGGAGCGCCAATTCTGGCCGGAGGGGAAGGAGGCCTGGAGCTTGGGGAGGTTGGGGGAGTGCTTCCCGCAGCCGGAGCGCGCCGAAATAGGCCGGCGTGGGTGGTGGCGGCGGCGAGGGAGAGGGGTTCGTGGGGACAGAGGAAAGAGGTCGCGAGACAGAGAGGGAGGAGGCGTTCGGTGGAGTTGGGTGGGCTCTATCTCGTGAGCTCTTTTTTTGAAACATAATTACTAATGGCGCACCGTGGGGTGGTGCGCCATTAGTAGTTTTGAAAAAATTAAAAGAATTTTTTTACTAATGGCGCACCGTGGGAGTGGTGCGCCATTACTAGTTGAACTAATAATGGCGCACCATCCCACGGTCCGCCATTAGTAGTTTTGAAAAAATTAAAAGAATTTTTTTTTACTAATGGCGCACCGTGGATGTGGTGCGTCATTAGTATTTGCACACTAATGGCGCACCAACACATGGTGCGCCATTAGTATTTAGTAATGGCGCACCACATGTACGGTGCGCCATTAGTGTCCATATTGGCTATAGCTGTTTTTGTAGTAGTGTCAGACTTTATGCCTATGTGGCAAGCTTAAGAACCTGTAGGAGCAAGTAAAAGTAAGTACAATAGTGCACTTTACATGGCATTTTTGCATATGTGGAGGAAAGAGAGGCAAGGAAAAAGTGGAGAAGTGGGCTCTCATGCAAGAGCCAGCCTCTACTACATGGTGGAGCATTGGGAGAGGCACCTGTATAGAGGTGGTCAGGAATCGGGAGACTCACGCCGGTCGTAGCGCCGCAATTAAAATGATAATGGCAAGTAAAATAACGGGGCCCCACCTGTACAGCAGTAACTCGCTGTCAAATCACACAGCCCTACGTTTGCAACAGCCTAGTCCCTCGTCTTCTCGCGTCTCTGTCGAACCGACTAGGCGGAACTGCCCCGCCTACCGCGCAGGAAAAGCCCCGCCCTCGACTTTTAAATACAACTACATCCGCTTAAGAATCCAATGATATACTTTTTGTGACATAGTAACTCATATTTAGTTAGTCAAATCGATGACCTAGAACTACGTGCAGGCCCTATAAACCGAGACGCCTAAAAATAAAAAACCGAGATGGAGAGGGTAGTTCAGCACGTATCTTTTTAGATCAATATAGTCGGGATTCACCAAGGAGCAAAACCAAGTGGTAGGCTGCTCCTGTCGTGTTGGCGTAGCAACTCAAGCAGGGTTAGTCTGCACACGAAATGGCGACACACTTAACAGGACACCTTTGGCCGACATGTGGCTCATCCACCGTCTTGTTCCACGTGCGATGCACCAAATTACAGTTCAGAGCAGCGGTTGGAATTGGAGGCACCCCGGTCGTAGCGCCGCAGTAGTAGAAAATGAGCGATGAGGGGTCAAATCACAAAGCCCCACCTTTCCCGCATTAAGCTGGACGGACGAAGCAACCATCATTTCACTCTAGGGCGCAAGAGCATAAAGAAAAGAGAAAACAATGATGCATGCGGCAGCTACCTAGGGCACCCTAGGGTAGGGGTCTCCACTACAGATCCTTTTTTTTGAAAGCGCCTCCACTACAAATCGGCTTCTCCCTCGTCCTCTTGAAGAAAACCAATGATGAGTGCGGCGGTACGGTTTGTAGGAGTACTACGGCGTGCGGGGCTACGTCGTAGTAAACGGGTTCGAGTCGACGCCTTAAATATGTGTGGGCCGCTTGGTTTTACGGGAACGAGGCAGCATTTTGGGTTCGGGGACCAGTGGAGATATAGTACGTACAAAAAATTGTGGACGTAGGTTCGACCGAAAGGCAATGATGCATGGGCCCTGCATTTTGATATACCCGGGGCCGCGTGAAATTTGCTACTCTACTCAAAACTAGTAAGGTACACATGTATTGAACGCATGAGATTTCGAAACCAAATTATGAATAAATACACACTATAGCATGTAAAGCTTTGAGTCATATATGCATGATGTAGATGTTCGTTTAGTTCTTATAGTTCATCTCATTCAAAATCAATTAGTTTTATAAAAATGTTAAGATTCATGGGGTTGTGCATTGTAAATCATAAAGTAAAAAACAAATAATGGCAATTCATTTAGAAAAAAATAATCAATTATGATACAGAAGATTCTAGAACAAAGGAGAAGTGCTTGTGTTTTGAGGTTTGTGCATTATGCTTAAGTTCAACCATGGAGTCTTCTAAATTGTACATGTGGCAGATCTGGTGGAATGTTGATGATATCCAACGGCCAGTAGTGCTCGGATTTGCCTATCTCTGCACTGTCGGGTTAGCTTCATCCAGCGACCATCTTTCAAAGTTATTGGCACACTATATAGTTCTTGTGCCATAGTTGCATGTTTTGGAAAAAAGCTACTAGTGGGTTGTACTATCTATTTAGGAATAGAAGATGTATACATGGAAGTTGTAGGGAAAGAGATGACATGGAGCATCTCAATTCCTATGAGTAGGGATTGGAAAAGAGATGTCATTTGGTTCACATCATAGGAACTTTTCTATTGAATCTAGAGATGACATGTATCTCAATTCCTATGAGGAGGGATTAGAAAAGAGATGTAATTTGGTTCATATCATAGGAACTTTTCTATTGAATATACGCTAATGTTTATTTTCCTTTGAAATTAAGGGAGTATAGGAATCCATTCATATGAACCAAGTGGCTCTAAAGCTATAGAAATGATATCATGTTTATTTCCTTTGAAATGTGGAGTATATGAATCTATTCCTATGAACCAATTGGCTCTAAAGGAAAAAATCCTATAAAAATCATATCATATAGAGTTCCTATGATATTCCTCGACACTAAAGGATGCTTGAAATTGCTGCGGGTGATACGATGGTCTTTCTTTGTAGACTCCTCACCCATCTTTATAGTTACCTCTCGAAGATGAATGAAATGATATATACATGGTATTCTACATGTGCAATTTGGTACACGAAAACTCGGTAAAAGTTTGCGAGGTTCGAATTTTCAATAAAGCTATATGCACTGCATTTCGGAACGGAGGGAGCATACGGCAGTTGCTAACACTCACGTGGAAGATTTGTGTGTAGGAGGAGTGGCTGTTCTGTTAAATGACATGGCAAAACTGACACTGTCGGATGCCGATCTAACGGTTCTTACGGCGTTCGTCAGGAAAAGGCTTGTGGCGAACGTTTGTCGGATAATGATTTACGGACACATGCATTGCATTGATACGTGCCCCCCTCTCTCTCACGCACACGCACCCTCACGAGTCACGACTCTCCCGAGTCCTCTCGCAGACTCGCACGTCGCACCCACCGTCTATCTGCAGGTAGACGTCACGCACATATGTGCTCTTCACACCCTACCCTCAGAACTTCTAAAAAACAAAAGACGGCGCGCACATTTTATTTTAGCTCACACGTCACACACTTATACTATTACTCTTGCGGCGAACGTTCTTTGGGCATAGTATATTGTACTCTCACGAAGAGAAGCGGTGCACGCACGCACTAGTTCTCTCACACCCACTCGCGGGTACACGTAGGAGCGCATTTTTTTGAAGCTGGTACAACAAAATCACTCCACTATATATAAAAGCAGGAGCCTTAGCGCTTGCTTTACTAGGGTTCCTCTCGTTCACTCTCTCATGCTCTCCAGATCTAAGCAACACATAGGTGGCCACACTCTCTCTCAGCTCACGGCTGGTCACAAATCCGGCCGGACAACCTCGACCGGGGCAGGGGTGTAGGTGCATCGTTCACGCTGTCGTCGGCGGCGAGGGAGGAGACCAACGGCTGCCCGCGCGTCCCGATCGGCGGCCGTGCCGTTCTCTCCGAGAGAGCGCCGGCTCGGGAGGGCCTCCGACCCCTTCTTCCTCCCTGCGGTATTGTGGCCAAGATGCGGCCTCCCGACGCCGTCTTTGCCACATGCCGACGACCCTCAGGTATATATTCCTTCGAAACCTGCCTTGCTCTACTGCCCCAGCTCCCTTCGTGTGGATCCTTTTCTACTTCCGTCCGCTGTTCCAAAGCCACCTAGACTTCTACTATTATTAGAAGTAAAGCTAGTTCATACAGTCGACTCAAAGCGTTGGTTCAAACAGGGAAGAAAGTGGGAAAGCTGTAGCATGAATCTAGGACTTGGTTCTAAGAGGAAACGGGGGAAAGTAGTAATATCTGTCACTGTTTAAATAACCGTATTTCGTATTTGCGCAAACAGGGATGTCTGTCTCCATATCGTTTCGGGATGTCTGTCTCCGTATCGTTTCTATCCGCGCAATCAAAAGCACACACCTCAGTTTTAGTACAACTGCGCAAAATGAGATGGCTATCCCTCGTTGCCGTCGTCTAACCTCCCGTCTTCAAGGTATCCCTACATTGGTAGTAACTAAGGTAGAATGACCAACGCAATCTAAAAGAAGCTGATTCGTACGTTTTACTTCCTGATTGCAGTGCAGGGACGAGCGAAAACAACTGCATCCTAGTCCGGAATGCACTTTCTACCAGTTCATCCATGGACCGAGGACTAGCTGGCACGGCTGCACGGCGGTTTTTTGGACAGGTGCGCGGACAAGAGGCATTGTGGTCTGCTTATTTCTGCAAATAGCGGTGCTTAAATTTAGTGGAATGCACAAGCATTTCAGCTGGTCAGTACACTGCATGGTTCAGTTCAGCATTCCAGCTGAGACCACAATTATAATTGGTTATTCTGGAATGAGAGAACCTAACCCTGGATGGTGGCAACAAGAAAAAACCAGAGTGAACTCCAGGAAATTTAAGCCTGCCGGGAGGCCCTTTGCTCAGAGAAGCCTTGCTTGTTTTTTCCTGATTTGTAAACCTTCTCACAACTTTGTCTTTTGCTGTGAACTAGTATATGTTTGTTATGTTCTATGAATCATTGAGATGTATAAAATTGCTTAACTTATGCTTTTCAAGTTTTTTATGAAGACGAGTTTAATGTGAGTGTTCCACATGAGCGCTGGACTAGCGTGTGAACGTTTGGAATTTATTACATTGTGGCCTCAATTAACTGCATGAACCACTGTAACAAGATACATAGTTGCTTATATGTCAGACAGCAGATTGTTGATTGTTAGCTGGTCGATAGCCTAGTGTTGAAGCGAGCTGAGCCAATGTGCCGTGTTTTGCACAACTGCTTACAAGTGGGGTAGCACCAACAGTGTTTACAAGTACTTATGTATACGTCGGCGCACGGTTCTCGAACGAGTGCTCTATTTCATCAAAACACACACTGCTCGTATGATAAACCGTGACAACTTATGTCTTACCATGCCATATTCATGAAAAAACTAGTGAGGACGCATCTGTTTCGGCAACAATTACGATGGTTCTCACATGATTCACGGGCACACAAAAGTAGCAGCAGTTCCCATAGACGGATTCAAACAGAGTACTAGCCCCAGAGGGGTCGATAACAGGCAAGGTTCGGATAATTAGACACAATCCAAACTACTATTAAACACTAGCTGGGGCAACTATTTCATGCCTCGATCTAATTTGGGCTGGACACAAGACGGACCTTGCCATGAACATCATCGAGGACGTCCCGCAGCAGCTCAATCCTGTGAACCTTCATGAAGACAACCTTGTGGCCTTGCCACTGATAAACTTGTTTGTGGAGGCATGCCACGTCATCTTCCTGCGTAAGCTTGACAAGAACAGTATGCCTCACAAACGAAGGAGTAGCTTTGAACTTCTTGTGCTTCAGTACACCCTGGACAACACGCCTGACAACAGTGAGGCTGGAATACAACTCTTCATTGGTATAACCGCAAATGGCTTCCAGGATCCAACAGCCTAAGAACTCTGTTTTCCCAGTGCGTATATTCAGGTCGTCCGCCTCATAGCGAGTGACATGTACAACCACACAATCCTTGTCTGCATCAGGGCTCTAATTGAAACAGAAACAAATTCTGAATTACTTTTCAGTATAAGAAACACAAGTTATTTAAACCACTATGTATAGCATGGCATCGAAGCTAATAAAATTTTGCATTATTAATCACCACATACTTCCTTTTCTAAAAAAATCACCACATACTTAGATGAAAAACCACAATCGAGATCGGCAAAGAAGGAAATCACCTTGGGCAGCTCAGCGGGGGGGGGGGACACATCCTCGAAGGGGGAAAACTGCTCCTGCAGTGCCACGGGGGCTGTAACCTCAAACGGGGCGTTGACCATCTCAGTAGTGGCCGTGAGCGTATCTGGGGTCGGCTCGGTGGTTGCCTCCATCTTCTTGGAGCTCTCTGTCTCGTGGGGATCAGCCTCCCGCGTCTGCTCCAATATCGGCAGATCTTTGCCTGGTTCTCCTTGGTCCATCATGAAACTGACGAATACTAGGAGACCACTGAAAGGAAAACACAATCGCAATGACAATGAAACAAAAAAGAGAGTGAGGATCGGTTACTGCTTTGCAAAAGTTCTTTTTTTTCTCTGAACGAAAATATACCAACATCACGGATCCGCTTACCTTCCCTTCGTTCGGAGAGAAGAACAGTGGCAGATGCGAGTGTTGCCTTTCTTGAAGACGGTGAGGGAGAAGGGGATTCAGCGAAGAGTGAAATGATGGTTGCTTCGTCCGTCAAACTTAGACTGCGGGGAGGTGGGGTTTTGTGATACGACGGCTCGTTACTGCCGCGCTACGACCGGGGTGACTCTCCGCCTGCATACTGCCTTCTAATTTGGTGGATGGCATTTGGGCCCGCGCGCTGCATGGCCCGCATGTCGGTGAACAAAAGTATAACGGCATTCAGTAGAGGGAGACGTTTCAATGACCTAGGAGGAGCCAGAAGCGGTAGAGTGTCTCCACTGTACTAGTAGTAATTGTTTTTCTGGGTAGCTGTAGAGTGTCTCCACTGTACTAGTAGTAATTGTTTCTCTGGGCCCAAGACAAAACAGCCCATCCACACTAGTAAATAGTAAAATCAATTCAAAAGCCCATATATTTACTGAATGAGAGGCGCTACCCACACCCAGCACACCGCCCCCCCCCCAAAAAACCTGGGTGCTCTTCTTCCTCCTCGCTCCCACCCACCTCACGTCAGCTCGCTCCACTCGTACCCCCAAATTCCTCACCTCACTCCTACAGAAAACCCCAGCTCCCCTTCTTCCTCACTCCTACAGAAAACCCCCAGCTCCCCTTCTTCTTCGCTCGCACTACAACTAGGCTCGTCATTCGTTACTCTGCTCAAATCCGTGAGCGCGACGCGACGCCCTCGAGGAAAATGGAGTCGGCTGACCCCAGCGCCAAGAAGATGAGGCTCCCGCCAGCGGCGACGCCTGTTGTAGATCCCGCACCCGGCAGCGCGGGGAGAAGCGGCGACCCCGCCCCCACCGGATCCCAGGAACCCGTAGAATCTCGGGTGGACCGCATCAGCGATCTCCCGGACGCCGTCCTTGGGGAGATCATCTCGCTTCTCCCCACCAAGGATTGCTGCCGCACCCAAGTCCTCTCAATTCGGTGGCGCCCTCTATGGCGCGCCGTGCCCCTTAATCTCGACTGTCGTCAGCTATCTCTCTTCAATGATTTTGAAATCCCCAGAGCCATCATCTCCTCCCACCAGGGCTCCGTTCAAAGCCTCTGCATCCCGTCATGCTACCTGAGCAAGCATACCATGCCCTGCACGGTGGACGCCTGGCTGAAATCCCCTGAATTCACAGAACTACAGCTGCTTGAGTTCTACTATTCCCCTGGAAATCACATACCACATACCGAACGCCATGAACTTGTGCCCTCAGCACCGATGTCCATCTCGCGGTTTTCGTCCTCTCTCCACACCGCCACCTTTGCGCTGTGCTACCTACCAGACAATCTGGTACTAAACCTTCGACTCCCATTTCTCAAGAAACTTTCACTTGTGCGGGTTCGTATATCGGAGGCCTCATTGCACAGCATCATCCACTCCAGTTGCCCTGCGCTGGAGTGCTTGGTGCTTGTTTTCACAGTTAGAATCGGTTGTCTCCAAATAAAGTCGCCTAACCTTGTAAGAATTGGAATTTCTTTTGACGGAAGGCAGCTCATCATCCAAGATGCCCCTTCACTTCAAAGGTTGATCCTTGATTCTAGTTATTCACCGTTGCAAATAACCGTCCTCTCTGCGCCTAAACTGGAGACCTTGGGTGTAATACATGATCTCTGTGCTCATTTCAATATGGTGTTTGGCTCCACAGTTCTTCAGGTACTTTATATTATCATCTACACTTGTAACCATAAGCTGCATTTTAAATTTCTGCGCATAATTTATATATCATCTTGGAGTACACATTTTGTACTAATATTATGTTCTATGCTCAATGAAGAGTTTCTCCATGGATGGCCTATCAATGGTGCTGGATTCTGTCAAGATCTTATATATCCAAATGAATAGTTTTGATCTGAACAAGATTATTGGCTTGCTGCAATGCTTTCCATGTCTGGAGAAGTTGTATATAAAGGTGATAATTTCACGCACATTGGAAGCCCGCATATAGTGTACTAGAATTAACCGTTCAGCTGTTGCTCTTTCGACACTCTTCTTTTAGACCTTAACTGTTTTCAATCTTCATGTCTATTTAGGCAACAGGACGGGGTAAGAAAGTTATAACCAATCGGTGGATTCGTAAGCATCGGGATTTTCTCACTTCTCATGAGATTCGATTGAAGACAATAACGCTAGAACGATATGTAGCCAACCGTGCAAACACAAGATTTGTCACATTCTTCCTGCTGAATGCGAGGTTACTATTGTCCATCAGGCTTAAGTTTATCAGCAGCATGGTTTTGACGGATGGGTATGTCGAAGAGCAAAAAAAGGAGTTTCAGGTGGGCAAAAGAGCTTCTGAACGTGCCGGGCTTCTATTTACAACATATTGTGGTCATAATCCAGTAAATTTTACGACCCAGGATGTTCATTCTATGGACCTGACCGATCCATTTGACTGTGACTGCCGAAAACAGTGCTGGAGTTAGATGTTGTTGCCCTTTTCAATCTGGTTTTTTTGTAAACCTGATGAACAATTAACCCTCGTGCTTTTGTACAGTTTGTAAGCTGGAGTTAGATGTTCCTGCCCTTTTCAACTCGGCTGTGACTGTCATATTTTCTTTGAAACAAGGCAAATGGCTTGCCATTCGTTTAATTTAGAGTGAAATATTGTAACAAATCCCAACCAAGGGAAATAACATCACTCTCGCCGGCTGCTTGAGCTCACTGTGCATTACAGAAGCCAAGTGATTAGCCCCCACCAGCACCCACAAACTTATTTCGAACTAGCACATCAAATGGGCTGTAAATTTTCATAGGAAAGGCTGCATGACCGTGACAGATTTGGATTCTGACATTTGGGACCCGCGAGGAAATAGCCTATCCAAGGTGGTGTCGACTTACTAGCCAGTCAACAAACGATTCTGCCTACCAGCCGTTGGATTGACATCCAACATCTGTCGTGTATCTTCTATCTCTTGTCTTCTTCTTCCTCCAGCCGCCCAAACCAAACCACCCCGTCGGCTCCGCCTGCTCCCGCCTCCATGGCTGGCTGCGCCTCCGCCGCCCTACCGTACGTACCCTCCAACGTTGGCCAGTCCCTCCCTCTATTCCCCCACACGTCCTGTTATTCTCCGGCGACGTCAGCCCCAACACGCACCCGCGCCCGAACCAGTCAACCCTCGTACTCCCCTCCGCCTGCGACTGGACCGGCGCATCTTCAACGGCTCCTGTTCGTTCCGTCCGAGGCCTCGCCGTCGTCCTCCGCCTTGCGGCCTTGGTTCGCTCGCCGTGCGCGGTGCGCCGCCCTCTTGCGTTGTCAACGTCGTCAACAACCGAGAGGAACAAGGAGATGACTGTACGTGGAGAGGATGACAGTAGGGACCCACCAGCGTCATGGCAGTACGCAAGCAAGTGCCTCTATAGTACAAGCCCAAAAATATGGTTCCTCCTAATGGTTGGACATCTGGGGCTCACGCCATTGTCAACGTAGTCAATAAACGAGAGAATTACACTACGAGCGGCTGACACCAGGGACCCAGCAAGTCGCGCAGTTTTTTTTGAGGAACAAGCAGTTGTTATTTATACTAGTTTTAGCGACGGATCAGGGTAACAACGGGGCTGTGCGGGGGCTGTGGCCCGTCTAGCCAGGGTTTTATTTATGTTTACCACATCATGAGCCCAGTTGTGTTTTTTTCTTGCTGAAAATGGCTAGCCCAGTTCTATTTTTTTAAAGAAATACCCAAACAAGGCCTACTTGCTTTATCGGCCCTGCTGGGCTGCAAATCTTTCAAGACGAGGAGAGTTTCATTCGGTTTGCCCAGAAATGGGCTGTACATTTTTAAAACACATCAAACCGGGAATTAGTTTCAATTTTTTTCATTACAAGATCTTAAATTCCATTGATTTTTATGCGTGGACAATTATTTGGATTTTATATTTATATAAATTATTTTTCAAAATAGTTTGAATGTGAATCGATATTTCTGGATTAAAAACAGTTGACCGCACCGAAATATGCAAAATTTCGTATACTTTTTAACCGTGGCCACAATATGGGGTGTAATGCTAACAAAAAGAAGATGGGCTCCAAAAAAATTCTTAAGAATTAGCAAATGGGCTGTACATTATTAGAAATAATGGCAGATGGGCTGTATGCTGTTTTCCACAGATTTGAGGCTGACTTGTGCGCCTACTACAGGTTGACGCGTATGCTTTCATAAAAAAAAGGTTGACGCACACGCAACGCCCTGTCAACTTAGTCAACACACGAGAGCAGTGACTGTTGGATGTCCATCCAACGGCTGTCGTGCTTCTTCAATCTCTGCTCTTCATGCTCCAGCCGCTCAAACAAGCGCCGGCGGGACTGCCTGCTCCCTCCTCCCGCGGCCGGCTATGCTGCCGCGCAGGCCTCACGGCCCCACCGTACTCCCATCGCTGGCCTAGCCATCCCTCTACTCACCCACACATGCTGTTATTCTCCGGCGACGGCAGACGAACCAGTAAACCCTCGTACTCCTCCGCGTGGGAAACAACTGCCGAGTATTCCCTGGCTCCGTGTCGTTCCCTTCCTAGGCCTCGCCGTCGTCCACCGCCCTGGTGCTCTCGGCGCGGCCTGGTCAACGTGGTCAATGAACGACATCCATCGGAAGTGGACTGTACGTGGAGAGGCTGACAGCTGGGTCCACGGCCGCACGCAAGGAAATGCCTCCTTATTACGCGCAAAATAATGATTCCTCCACCTGACAGCTAGGACCCACAGGAAGGGCCTCTGTATTTCGCGAAAAAAACGTTCCCCCCGCTGACAGGTCGGACCCACCAGCTATATCTTCGCACGCAAGGAAGTGCCTCCTTATTACGCCCAAAAAAATGAATACCCCCTGCTAGCTGGGACCCACCATATTGTTGGGCTGACTTGTGGGCCTACTAAGTTGACGGGGACGGAGGGCTTTGTCAACTTAGTCAATACTCCAGTGACCGTATGATGTCCATCCAACGGCCATAGTGCTTCTTCAACCTCTGGTCTTCTTGCTCCAGCCGCCCAAAGCAGCGCCGGTCGTGCCGCCTGCTCCTGCCTCCCGTGGCCGGCTGTGCTACCGCGGAGGCCTCACCGCCCCCATACTACTCCCACCACTGGCCAGGCCATCCCTCCACTCACCCACACCCCCTGTTATTCTGCGGCGACGGCAGCCTCACACCGCAGCCGAACCAGTGAACGCTCGTACTCCTCTCCGCGTGGGCATCCACTGCCGCGTCTTGCCCGGCTCCACGTCGTCCCCTTCCTAGGCCTCGCCGTCGTCCACCGCCGTGGTGCTCTCGGCGCGGCGTGGTCAATGTGGTCAACGACCGACTTCCATCGGAAGAGTACTGTACGTGGAGAGGCTGACAGCTGGGTCCACGGCAGCCGCAAGGAAGTGCCTCCTTATTACGCGGAAAATAATTATTCCTCCACCTGACAGCGGGGACCCACCGGACGGGCCACCAGTATTTTGCGAAAAAAATCATTTCCCCCTGACTGCTGGGACCCACCGGACGGGCCACCGTATTTCGCGAAAAAACGTTCCCCCCGCTGTCAGCTCGGACCCACCGGAAGTGCCTCCTTATTACGCACAAAAAAATGAATACTCCCCCGGCTAGCTGGGACCCACCTTGGTGGGAGGCTGACTTGTGGGCCTACTAAGTTGACGGGGACGAAGGGCTTTGTCAACTTAGTCAATATGAACGATTCTAGCTCCAGTGACCGTACGATGTCCATCCAACGGCCGTAGTGCTTCTTCAACCTCTGGTCTTCTTGCTCCAGCCGCCCAAAGCAGCGCCGGTCGTGCCGCATGCTCCTGCCTCCCGTGGCCGGCTGTGCTGCCGCAGAGGCCTCACCGCCCCCTACTATTCCCACCGCTGGCCAGGCCCTGCGGCGACGGCAGCCTCACACCGCAGCCGAACCAGTGAACCCTCGTACTCCTCTCCGCGCGGGCTTCCACTGCCGCGTCTTCCCCGGCTCCGCGTCGTCCCCTTCCTAGGCCTCGCCGTCGTCCACCGCCGTGGTGCTCTCCGCGCGGCGTGGTCAACGTGGTCAAGGAACGACTTCCATCGGAAGAGTACTGTACGTGGAGAGGCTGACAGCTGGGTCCACGGCCACAGCCCAGTTTTTTTGTGATTTGCCAAGTAAGTCGCTTTGTCAGGCCTGTTGGGCTGCAAATCTTTCAAGACGAGGAGAGCTTTCATTCGGCTGGCCGAGAAAATGGCCCATCAGTAATGAGAAATGGGCTGTACATTTTTAAAACACATCAAACCGGCAATTAGTTTCAAATATCTTTTTTTCATTTCAAGATTTTAAATTACATTAATTTTTATGCGTGGAGAATTTGTTGGATTTTATATTGATATACATTTATTTTTAAAATCAGTTTGAATGTGAGTCGAAATTTCGGGATTAAAAACAGTTCGGACCGCACCGAAATATGCAAAATTTCGTATAATTTTTTAACCGTGGCCACAATATGGGCTGTAATGCTAACAAAAAGAATATGGGCTCCAAAAAAACCTTAAGAATTAGCAAATGGGCTGTAAATTATTAGAAATAATGGCAGATGGGCTGTATGCTGTTTTCCACAGATTTGAGGCTTTCCTAAAAAAAGGTTGACGCACAAGCACTGACTGTTGGATGTCCATCCAACGGCCGTCGTGCTTCTTCAATCTCTGCTCTTCCTGCTCCAGCCGCTCAAACAAGCGCCGGCGGGACTGCCTGCTCCCTCCTCCCCGCGGCCGGCTGTGCTGCCGCGCAGGCCTCACCGCCCCACCGTACTCCCATCGCTGGCCTAGCCATCCCTCTACTCACCCACACCTGCTGTTATTCTCCGGCGACGGCAGACGAACCAGTAAACCCTCGTACAGTCGTACTCCCCTCCGCGTGGGAAACAACTGCCGAGTCTTCCCTGCCTCCGTGTCGTCCCCTTCCTAGGCCTCGCCGTCGTCCACCGCCGTGGTGCTCTCGGCGCGGCGTGGTCAATGTGGTCAACGACCGACTTCCATCGGAAGAGTACTGTGCGTGGAGACGCTGACAGCTGGGTCCACGGCCGCAGCAAGGAAGTGCCTCCTTATTACGCGCAAAATAATTATTCCTCCACCTGACAGCGGGGACCCACCGGACGGGCCACCGTATTTCGCGAAAAAAACGTTTCCCCCTGACTGCTGGGACCCACCAGCTACACCTTCGCACGCAAGGAAGTGCGTCCGGGCAAAAAAACAAAACGATTCGCCCCCCTGACTGCTGGGACCCACCAGCTACATCTTCGCACGCAAGGAAGTGCCTGACAGTCGGGACCCACCTGGTCGAAGCGTACGTAGCGTTGTCATTCTGGTCGCGAACGTGTACGTACATATATACTGGTGGATGTAGAGGCGCGCACGTGTCGTAGTAGAGGCGCGCACGTAGCATGTACACGTACGTACAGCGGCCAGGGTGCAAGAAAGAAAATACGGCCACGTATGTGTACATACGGGCGGGGTCTCGAACGCCTACTCGCGCATACGTACGGCGAGGGCTCGTTGACATGGCTGGGTCGGAACGGAGAAACAGCGTCGTCGTCGTGTTCATGGGGAGGCAACGGAATGCGTCGTGTTCATGGGGAGGCAACGGAATGCGTCGTGTTCATCGGGAGGCAACGGAACGCGTGGGAGCCAACCGGCTGGGTCGGAACGGAATGCGTGGTCGTGTTCATCGGGAGGGCTTGGACGGAACAGGCGATGGAAACGAGGCCTGGCGTACCGCAGAACGGAGGAAACGGCCTTGTGTTCGACCGGCCACGTTCGAAACGGGATCCTGTTCATCGGGAGGGGTCTGGCGTACCGCAAAACGGACGAAACGGACCTCCTACGGTCGAAACGGGGGTCCTGTTGATCGGGAGGGGTGTGGCGTACCGCAAAACGGACGAAACGGACCTCCTACGGTCGAAACGGGGGTCCTGTTGATCGGGAGGGGTGTGGCGTACCGCAAAACGGACGAAACGGACCTCCTACGGTCGAAACGGGGGTCCTGTTCATCGGGAGGGGTGTGGCGTACCGCAAAACGGGACTCCACGGGATACTGTTCATCTCCACCGTCGACCTCCTCCAGCCTCCACGGGCTACCGTCGACCTCCTCCAGCCTCCACGGGCTCCTGTTCATCCAGCCTCCACCGCGCGCTACTCCACCGGCTACTGTTCAACCACCCCTCCACGGGCACCCCTCCACCGTCTACTGTTCATCCAGCCCTCCACACCACGGGGTCCTGTTCAACCACCCCTCCACGGGCACCCCTCCACCGTCTACTGTTCATCCAGCCCTCCACACCACGGGGTCCTGTTCATCCAGAGGCAACGCCACCGCTCACTGTTCATCCACCCCCCCCCCCCGCAACGCTCACTGTTCATCCCAGAGGCAGCATCGATCGGCTTCAGTTAGCAGCAGTAGCGAAGGAATCGCTCGATCGGGTTCAGTTAACAACCATCGATCGATCGCTCGGGTTCAGTAACACGTAGCCTGCAGTGCAATCGCTCGAGTTCAGTTAGAGCCCAACGCCTCGCTCGAGTTCAGTTAGAGCTAACGCCTCGCACACACGCGCGTACGTGTACGAGAGAAACGCGCATCGCTCGGCCCCCGACCTCCCACCATAACCGGGAACTCCTCGAAATTTTCCTCGCCCTCGCTTCTACCACGGTTTTTTTCCGTCATGGACGGCCCAAAGAATGTCATGCAGCTGCGTCTCCGGCCCGCCCAGGACGAAAAACCCATTTTCTGTCATGATGTTTTGTCATAGAAGTACGAGCCCACCACATCTATGATGATACCGGGTTTATCACAATTATCGTCATAGAAGTGTCATATGTATGAAGAATATTTTTTCGTTCGGCCCAAAATATCACGGATGTGTCTTTTTTTTGTAGTGATTCTAGTTCCATCTTCTCCCCTCGTGTCTGAATCAAGAGCAGCATCAGTTCAATTCAAAATAAATTGACAGTTTATGAATTTTGTGCTAAGCAAGCATACCCATCAGCACATGGAATTGATCACCATGGAGGGTGGCTGTCGGGATTTTGTTTGATCACCATGTTGCTAGATGGCTACACAGAACTGTTTTTGTTATTATATTTCTCCATTAACACCTTTTATTTTCATTTTGAGTTTCCACGTATGCGGTGTCAGTATAGCCGATCATTTAAACGAACGTCATACAATACAACCACTAGAGGACTTGTCTTGAACATACCATGTAAAGCTCAAGAGATTTAAAGAGAAGCAAGAAGCAAGGAGCTTACTTTGGAAGCCCTGTTCCAGCATTTTCCGGGTAGCTGCTCACCAGTACACTTGCCGCCTACCCGCTGTCGCCGGGTACCCTGCACACACACACAACAGCCACCAATCATCATGCACACACACACACAACCAGACACACACCACATCATCTACACACCCAGGACTACATCTTCAACACTTTGGACTGACAACATAGCAACACAGAAAACAATTTTGTAAGTGTCGTCACTATCATCCTCGCTGCGTCACGGGGGAAACAAAATAAGCATCTTTGAAGCACTAGGGCGGATAACCATTGCAGATGGAGCTCATGTCTACCTTCATCATAGAAAAAAGTAGACTTAACATCTCCAAGTTCTGAAGATGAACAATTGAATCGCACAAAATATTGTCCAAAAATCACACTTTTCACGAAACCAAAATTCTGAACTTGCCATACAACACCTTTCGAATTTTTCATGCGACACTCTTTGAACTTGCGCAATTCGTTGGTGGCAGGAAGCAGCAACTAGAGCTGATGATAGTCCACGTACTGAACTGGGAACACCTAGCTAGTGTTTCAGAAAATAAAATAGACGTCCTGAGCACCCTGTTCCGGGGGATAAAATAGACGATCCTGAACACCTAGCTAACTATTTTTTGTGCAAGCATGCTGGCCGCCAATGCCATTAGTGGTGGCCACTATGGCGCTCTCACCGCAAGCATGCTGGACGCATCGCCAGCGAGCGTACACAAAAACTGAGAAGAGATTGAGACTTTACCAAAAGATTGTCATACTTTTTTGCAGAGATAACTATTGTTTTTCTAACCAGAGAACTACAGTTTTTAGAAAAGGTGAACTATTTAAACGAGATAATTTCTAAGATGATTTTTAGCAATGGTTAACTACAGAATTTAGCAAAGTTGAACCGCCGGCGCCGGTAGGAGGTGTTGCCGGAGGAAGCAGCTGTGTCGCGTTGACTTCTGGAGCACACGAATGCTTAAGGAAAGCGGCGTCGGGGAGCACGAGAGCATCCTTCTGGTGGGCGGCGGCGCGCAGGGATCCACGGGAAGCTAGGGACGGCGATTTTTTGTGCGGATGGAACACACGAACTGACGAGGGGCGGCCAGTTGGGGGCGCCGGCGGCGGTGGCGTGCGAGCTCGGCGTTGTGGGAGGGGTGGCGGCGTGCGAGCTTGGATCCGTGGAGGGGCGGCCACGCTCGGGGGGGCAGTGGGGGCGGCGCGAGAGAGGAGGCAGGGTTCAGGGGCAGCGCTCGGCGTGAGGGAGGAGGCAGGGTGCGGTGGTCGCGGCGCGTCGCCGGAGGTGGGTGGCGGGGGGAGGCGGGTTGCCGGAGAGTTGGGGCTGGCGGCGGGTGGCGTGTGCGGTTGGAGAGATTAGGAACGAGGGAGAGAGGAGAGAGTGGTGGGGGTGCGGGCTGGGCCGGTTTGTTTTTCTGGTTCGGGAGCCACTGGGCAGGGTATACGTCACGATGGCTGGGGAAGGGGCACTGCGACGGTGAACGGCTTCAGGCAGCGGGTTTGGTGTGCATCTCCCTGTATCAGTGCTGACGCTCCCTCTTGTTTCCTGTTAAGAAAGAAGAATGAGGTCACCAATGGCGTTTTCAAGGGAATTAATTAGCATGCATTTCATCGACATGGGCGGCTCGCTGGATCGGTAGCTCTACAGGAGCTCATGAATACGCCACGATTCCAGCAGCAAAGGCCCAGAGTAGTCCACCCTCTACATCTTCCCCTTCTACTTTTTTGAAACCAGAAAAAATGAAACAGCTCGTCGGTACATGAAGAATGAGAGAAAGGAAAGTCAAAAGAACTTAAGCATCCTACAACTACTTCTGCAATTTATCCTAATCCCTTTTGCTCAGTGCTTGAAATGTCCTACAATAATTAAAAAATAGAAAGGAAAGTGGTGAGAGCTTTTGATTGAACTTTTAACGCTTTGTCTTTTGAACTTATATGAACTTATTAGTTCTTTGTTTAAAAAAATGTAAATACAAAGTTCCTAATCTGCAATAAAACATTTTTTCTGGGAAAGTGAAAACAATGAGACAGCGAACCCTCTCTCTAATACACATAGAACTGATGGTAGAATACATAGTGAGTTGCTAATAATGTTTTTGAGTTTCCCCTTAGGAAACACGATCTTTTCTTCTTATGATATATAAAACAAAACTATCTCTCCAACACACATCGAACTATTCCCACATTTCTCTATGGACTGAGGAAAGAATACATAGTGAAATAACATTTACTAGTACCAGTCTTGAGAAAACAAGAGCTCAAATGCCAAGCAAGGAGTTTCTGTGTTAGGTTTGAGCTGATGCCCTACCTGTAAGTAAACCAAGGATCTCATAATGCTGCCCTGGAAGATCAAAGCCAGTAAGTTACCAAGGATGAGGATTCGTTTTGGTGCTGTTATGGTACTGTTACGCAAGCATTTCTTTATTTCAGAACTGGCAATAGAATTATGATTGTCTATTTGAGAATCGGATTCAAAACTGGCAATCTTTATATCTGGAAAGAAAGGCAACACAGCAAGAATGCTTGATTATGTAATTTTTTTGCAACGGAAGCTACTATTGGAACTCATGTACCCTGTACAAGTTCGCTTCTGGAAATAAAATTAACAGTACAAGAAATAAATAATGAGAGTACAGCTCTTGAAAATGCTGTGCTAATTCAATGCTAGGGTAGCAAAAAAAATAAAACATTACACAGAATCGACGACTAATGGTAATACAAAATGGTTCTTTTTTGCACATTTTTTCCGGGTTAAGTTCCTATGGTCAGTAGCTATCAAGGATTCAAGTGAACTCTCAGTAAAAGTAACTTTGTACTCCTCATGTAGAAATACCTGGACTTACTGTCACATGTGTTCTTTGTCATCCAGAACACAACAACGTTTCTCTAAGCTACTCTCTCCGTGCTACTGAATGTCAATACAACATTTTGTTTTTTGAGTAACACATTCATCAAAATATTTACTGCCTACGAGATGAGAGATGATATGAGAGAGCAATATTACTGCCTACAAGAGAGAGGTTCTTCCTTCTTCCCTCAGGTCTGAATCAAGAGCAGCCCTAGTTCAATTCAAAATAAAATGGCAGTTCGAACACGGGGCATGAAAATCTTCACCGTCGGGAGACGGAGAGGAAAGATTTCGAGCAGGGCGTACCTCACGATTACTGGGAAGGACGCGCTGGGACATTGAACGGCCTCCGACGGCGGTGTTGGACCGCTCGATGCAGTCGTGTCGGACCACCCACTGGAACAATGCGGAAAGGTGGCGGGGAGCGTCGCTGAGGGTACCAGAAGGAGGCAGAGGGGCGACACCTGAACTAATAGAGGAACATCTGAAAAGAATGAATTATTTTAGTCCTTCCACACCAAAGAGAAATCCAAAAAAGTTGAACCTTCCGAAGCATGACAACCTGCTGTGTGTTTGTCAAGAAAAAGTTGAACCTTCAGAAGCATAACTATGCTAGCTTATGCATCCCGAATTTCCAACGTGCAGCTTCGGTTATAGTAGAACCAATGTCAAGTAACAACCAAGGTTATTTCATCTCTTCAGATTCTTTGCATGTAATTCCCTATAGAATTGTCAGCTCCATAAACTTGCCTTCTACATATAAATCAAAATCAATAGCTGAACTTCACAGGATGACATTTTCGAACTTAGCCGGAGAATATTTTTCTCAAAAATCATGTTTGAACTAAATAACTATCAGAGTCTGAACTGATGTAAAATCTTTCTTGTTGAACTGCTCCTGAAGCCCCTGCATATTGAACTACTATATAATATATAAACCTAATTGTTTTTTCTATAACACACATGAAACTGTATTTGTGTTTACTTTATGAACTGATGATAACTTACATCATGAACCCCTACAAATAGTGTTTCTTTTATACAAAGCATATGATTTGTGAGCTGCATAGGCAAGATAAATCATGCAAGGATATCCATTCTACACTTTCTGAACACTCAAGATAGCAATACACGAACTTACCGGGAGAGATCTCACTGAACTGACGGGGGCTGGATCGCTGAAGGGGATCTTGGCAAGAGGTGGATGGAGGCTGGAGGAGGCGGTCGTCGCAGGTGCAGCCGGACCGAAGCCGACGCCGAGCTGAAGGGAGACTAGCGGTCGACACGGGGGGAGCGAGCCGGATGCGGCGGAGAAAGGAGGCGGCCGACGCGTGGGAGGATGCAGCAACGGCGCACTGGTGGGAGGGGGTCGGGGCGGCAGCGGCGTGCTGGTGGGAGAGGGGTCGGGGCGGTGGCGGCGCGCTGGTGGGAGGGGGCGGGGCGGCGGTGGCGCGCTGGTGGGAGGGGGTCGGGGCGGTGGCCGCGCGTTGGTGGGAGGGGTGTCGGGGCGGTGGCGGCGCGCTGGTGGGAGGGGGTCATGGTGGCGGCCGCGCGCTGGTGAGGGGGCGGGGCAGCGGCGATGGCGCGCTGGTCGGAGGGACTTGGGGGTGGCGGCGGCACGCTAGTGGGAGGGGGCCCGGGGCGGCGGTGGCGCGCTGGTGCGTCGGGGCTAGGACAACGGCGGCGTGTTTTGGGCCCCGTCGACTTCAGTGCGATCACCTCCTTATAGGGCCGGGGGTAACAGAATATTATTCTGTTACGGGTAACAGAATAGTCCAGCCCATCTCCATCATCATTATCAGTACATCCTACGCAGGTGAGTTAGGATGCACTTGATCCCAGAAAGGTATCTATCCTTCAAACCAGAGGAGTGCTTCAAACTAACAATAGTACATAATATCCAACAAAAGAGGGTCATGCTATAGCAGCAGGATACATGGCTCAGTCTGTACGATTCAAGTTGTGCATATTTGCTGTTGGCATGAACCACATCGCCGCATGTCGGGTTTGCAAAAACCATCCTTCGCATGGAAGCTTGATGCCTTTCACACACTGAAGATCTGGCAACAAGCTGTGTCGACGAATCTCTGGATATGGTGATTCATGAAACCCATGGTATGATGTGTAAACATAGTTCCCCCTGGCGAATGGAAGTTGCATAGCACGGTAATCATTGCCGGTGATATGATCGATGATTGGTTGGATGAGCAGATAATTGAGCCCGAGGAACATGGAGTGGTTGCCGAGGCTGTAAACCCACCTCCAGTTGAATACGCCTGGCCCAACGGAGCTGGGATCTTTCTCGAACACGAAGCAGCCATAGCCATCAATGTCACGAACGCCCCAGGCATTGTACTGCATGTGGTTTGATGAAATGGTTTGGTCAATTTGGTACGCGCAAATGAGCATCAAATGACCGCCGTGAGCTGAACGAGCGATAAACCACCACTCATCGGCTGGTATGATTCCAGGTCCTGGAATCATGAAGGCCAGCGCATTTGCGTCTGCTGCAACAATTCAAATTGGAGACCAAAAGGACAAAAATAAACAATCATGTTCAGAGTATGTGTGGAATTAAGATCATTATAACAGTGACACATATCATAGACAGAGAATTGCAATGCCATGGTCATAATCATACCCCATGTAAAAAAATAAGCCAATGGCTTTCATATTCTAGCAATATATCATGGTTCAAACATCATGTAACAATGAGAGGAAAACAGATATGACAGGGCCTACTCATATTCTACCATAGCACTTACTACAGTTATCATATCAACTCTAAGCAATAACTTGCGTTGTTATAAAAATCCTGGAAGTGAGACTAACATACAGCAATCATGAGGTTATACTCTTAATATCTATTCTAACAATCATTAGATGCCAATTGTTCTCATATCAACTCTAACAATAACATGTGTGGTCATAAAAATCTAGGAAATGAGAGGAACATATAGCAATGATGTGGTTATAGACATACTATATATTCTAAATTTGTAACAATGAACAGGCAGTCGTATTCATAAGGTAAAGATAAGATAGAACCATTACACGACGATAGATTCCACCAGTATAGGCAGCCAATCTGTGCGTCGACCACGTAAATGATGCCATCATGCACTATAGCATCAGACAGAAATGTTGGCTGAAGAGGATTGACGATGAGCCATAACCATGTATGGCGACCGGATTCCAGATAGACTAATCCCATGTTGAACACGGCAATGAGCTTGTAATCCATGTAGTCTTCTGATGGTGTGGGCACTTCGCAGATTACAACCTTCAGCAAACAGAGGTCAAGCCAAAAGCTCGACGCTTCTCGTGCGTAGTAGGCAGGAATGTCCGGCAGGCCATGAGGCTCGATGGCGGCAGTATCCGACGATGGAAGGGTGATCTCTCGCTGGGTGTAGATATCCATGAGATGCCACGGACTACCGGATTGGTGGATGAGGACGATCCAATTGGCCTTCTTGCCCGCCCAGTAGTGGCCGCGCATGAAGGACAGGTGGACGGGTAGTGGTAGCATGTCTAGGGGCACCACGACAACCTCCGTAGGATCGTCAAGTGGGTGTCTGGGCCACCTACGAGGATCGGGCATCAGCAAGCAGGGTGTCTTGAAAAGAGCTAGCCGGTTGCAGATGAGTAGACGGTACAAAGACACCGAGCATGCGGCCAGACGGACGGTGCTGAGCAGGTCCATACGATTGCAGATCTGCTCTAAGAGAACATCGGGGAGGGAACTCCACTCGCAGCTATGCGTGTCAGTCGGTTCTGCCATAGGGTTTTTTAGGGCGCTGAGTGACTAGGGTTTTTGGCGCCCGCGAGACAGCGGGGAAGTGGATTCGGGCGGGCGAGCGAAGAAGATGGCGTGTGTGGCCGAGCAGTGAGCGGGGGGATATGGTACGCGCGAGCTACCAAGGAAGATGGCGCGGGCGGGCGAGCAGTGAGTGGGGGGAATGGTGTGCGGCCGACGATGTGGAAGAGAGGAGGAAGAAGAGTGAAATACGGGGAAGAAAGTGCATTAAATCTCAATTCTACTAGTACTACTACCAGGATATACCGTCCTTCGGAGTGTAAATAGTTACGCCGATGACATGTGGGTCTACCTCAAGAGGGCCCATATGTCAGTTAATAGAGGAGAGAGGTGCGTAGTCGTATTTGCGGAAGCGTGCTCCACTGGCAAACATGATGGCGGTACTGGGTAAGGCTGATTTAGTAACACCAACACGCTGGTTCAGCTTATTAATTAAGTGTCCCATCTGCTGCAGTGTGTATTGTCACTTCACTTTGAAGACTATTTGAATAGTTCTCTCTGACCGAGATGGGGAATAATGGATCGCGAAGACTTCCTATCTACAATATCCCTATGCCTGTATGCTCAGGCCCCTCCCAATGCTCCGCCTCTTGTATAGGTGCTAACACTACTAGGGAAAAGCCTAGCAGCAACGCGGGTTCTAGGTATATCAGTAGCGCGGGGACCGGCGCTACTAATAAGGCGCTACAGCTAAACCATAGCAGCAGCGCGTGCGCGCCTGCGCTACTTCTATACAAGTGTAGCAGCAGCGTGCTGCGTGGAAGCTCGCTACTGCTAATTGCTCTAGCGCGCTCTGTCCTTACGCGCTACTGCTATAGTCACGCTACTGCTAACTTTCCTCCACTCGCTACAGCTAATTTTAGTAGTTTTTGATTTTTTTTCTGCATATTTGTTTTGTATTTGAACAGGCTTTATACAAGAATCTTTAGCACATAAAAATGTCATCATCATACACATACAAGTGGCTACGAGACCACAAATGTAATCATAGCATATACATACAAATAGTCTCATCATAATCATCATCAAACACAAAGTGGTATCTCGTCATCATCTCAAAAATAGCGATACATGAAAGTCTCGAATACTTGCAACTACAACGTCATCCATCTAAACAATGATATACGCGAGAAGTGCTATCACTATGAGTGATAGTGGAACTATGCAGTACATGAGGCGGCGGTCATGAGTCCTCTCTCGCGCTCGCCTGAACCTCAAGTAACTAGCTTGTGCTTCTTGTCTGCTTTTGAAGCATTTGTGGCTGGCGCCCGAGACCCCCTGCACTTGCGCCTGACACTCATGCCACTTGTCATACACTCCCGGAACCTTCCCTTCGTACACGACATAGCACTTGGCCATCAAGAAATTAGGTACCTGTTAGAGATGCATCTTCATCAAGAGGATGTACAATCATATGCAACAAAATATACTAGAGCAACACGAAAAAGAAAGGGTTAGCAACTAGATGCAACATACCGTACGCAAACTAATTTACTAGAGGTACGCAGGTCATCGTACGCAAACTAACAAAGTAGTGTTACGCAAGTTCGGCAGGGACCGTGGACATCACAAAGTTTCATCGCTACAGAAAGTATACAAGTTCAACCGACACATATCATCATCATCGGCATCGTAAATCACTAGAAGTTCCATCCTTCCATATCATCGAGGATGTACCCTAGATTCTTGAATGGCGTGAGGTCTAGACGTTGCATGCCTATGCGAGTTCGGACGTCAGCTCGCGATATAGGGCCGTGGTTGAACATCCCCTTCTCATCTACGACTTCTTTCATGATGATCGTCGCAATGTCCCTTTGGATGCGAAAGAAGTCATCTCTAAGTTTATAATCCGCTTCTCCATGAGATACTAGCCAGTTGTGGATATGATCATCATTTCTGGTTGTCATGCAAAGCTTTTGGTGATCCCTGCTGAACTCAATCATTAGATGGACGATGTAGAATCCATCCTTCTTGCTTGGTTTTGGGACATGGATGCAGCAAAAGTTAGTTTTATGCGCGAAACCCATCTTCTTGTTCCTTTGCTTCCTGATCTGCATGTGGCCACCTCTAATGCTGAAGCCTTGAAGAGCATCATCTAGAATATTCATTATGTGGGTGTAGTCCTTTTTCTCGTAGTCTCTAGAAGGGTCGAAATACACGGCGTGGGAGACTCGCGGGTAAAGAACGATAAGGAAGGCGCGCCCGTTGCTGCGGGGAAAAGACACCTCAAATTATTCTCCTTATGAGCGAGAAGTAATGATTGAATTGTACGAAAGGGTTGTCCGGAACTGACTTACTTTGGATGATAAGGCAGGAGGACAATTTCCTGGTCCTTATTCTGTACCATGAAGTTTTGGAGGTAGTCCCTAGCAGTTTCACACTCAAAGTCACCGAGACTCAATAAAGACTCGTGCATGTAGTATGGATTTGCCACACAGATTTGCGAGACTTCTTCTCTCTTCATGACGGAGCTCATATGTAGCACAAAAAGGCGGACGATTGTAAAATCGAGCCGCCTTGTCAGAAACATCTCAAAGATATGGTCAAACCGCAGGAAGAACACCTCTGCGGGCCGTGTGTCGATGTAGCACTTCCCCTCAGGCACACGAGCCGCGTATGTCGGATATCCTGGATCCTTCGAGGCTAGTAGGCTTTTCTCAGTCGACAACACATGGTTGTGCAGTCTCCTGAGATCCCCTAATAGTGCCTCCAGCGGTTTTGTCGGTAGCATCGGCTCGCCCGTGAGATGGAACATGGCCGCACCTTTCACGGGTACATGCTCTTCAGAATCCATCGTTTGGCTGCTATGTGCTCTGGCTTGTTTGGAGGCAGCTATCTTCCCCGATCTCTTCCTCTCCTTTTTCTTGGGCACACCTTCCAGACCATTCCTTAACCCCTGCCCTAGTGTTCCCGGGCTAAGCACTGTACAACCCCCGGCTAGTTGAGCCTGTGTTGACGTGGCATCTTCAGGCGTGTCCTGTGAGGATTTCATGAAGAGAGACTTTTTGCAATCCCTGCTACGAACTTCCTGCCCGGGCAGATCATCCATATCCTCATTAGCATGCTGATAGCCCGATTCGTCATATGGTTGACTCATCATATCTATGTCACAGTCATACGCGTTTGTATTGAGGAAACCCATAGGGTCGACCTCCGTCTCATCATCCATTCTCTGTTCTACAGGACCGATTACATCAGCCAATACTATTGCACCCCCTTCATCACGTCGCCGCCGCTCTCACCCGGCACTACAGGAGATGGTAATTGCATAGGCGGGGTGGTCTCCGCACATGCTTGTTGATGTGTGGTTATTGGTGTGCTCTCGGCCGGCTCCAGACGAATAAGATTCTTCGGCCATAGCAGCACCCAACCCTTGCAGCTTCCAATCCGCGCGCGGGGTCTCGTCGTCCTCTCCCACATGCTGTACTGGAGGAGGCAAATCCTCGTGCCTCGATTTCACACTGGACAAGCTAACCCTAAAGTGCCCAGCGGGGATCGGCTGGTTGTGGAACGTGGGTTGCAAGGGGTTCATTATCATCCCCTTTCCCACATCCACCTTCTGGCCTTTGATCAAGTAGAGTATGGTGCACGGGGTTTCTTTGGCCTGCAAACACATATGTATGTGGCGTAAAACATCCGAAAGGCAAAAAAAATGGAATATTCTATACATATATGTTGGTGCGACATGTAATTACCGTGACGGCGTCGAGCTCAGCCAAAGACGAAGGCCCACCTAGCGCGCCAGAGACTGAGGACGGGCTGCTATGAGCGGGAGCGATTGCGAGAGGAGGCCCGGTTGCGTGAGCAAGTGATGGTGCGGTTGTGTTGTTGTTCATGGAGTTGCTCCCGACGAAACTGGGCAACGGGAAATCATGTACCGTCTTGTCTGGATTTTCCTTCGTCCAGTTGTTGATAGCTAGAACCAAGTTAGTAGCGAAATCATTTCTGCAGGCAGTTACAGCTGCATTGACTGCCTGCTGTAGCAACTCATTTTTCTCCTCGGCTGTTTTTTTGCGTCCTCAGCTGCTTTTTTCTCGACCGCAAGCTTCACCTTCGCGTCGATGTCCGCCTGACTAAACTTCTTTTTCTGCTTCTTGGCCTCCGGGCCCTCGTTTTAAAACACCTTCCACGTGGCGCCGTCTCCAGTGCCGTGCACACGACCATATTGCAGCCGCTGGCCCAAAGGGAGTCCCTTAAGTTCGTTCAGGGCCTTGGCGGCGGCCGCCCTCAACGCCTCCGCCTCCCGCGCCTCCCGCTCCTATCGCACCTCCCGCGCGTTCCGCTCCGTCGCCGCCTGAAGATCGGCACGGGGGTCCACACGACGAGTAGTGCTCCCGGATCCTCCCGGCGACCCAACAACGGAGGCGGCAGCCGCCCGCTCGAGCGACAAGGGAGCTCTGGTTGTTTGGAGAAAAAGACAAGGATTCAGGAGCCACCAGAGAAAAGAAAAAAGAGTACACGAAGGAGTATGTACTTACGTCGACACCGTCTGCGGTTGCTTCACCGCCTTGCGGAAGCGGGCCGCCGTCGCGGCCGCCTCCTCCCGCCTAGTCGCTGCTGCCCCGCCTCGGGGCTTCTTTGACCGACTGCCGAACAAACCCTGCGCGGCACGACGCTTTTGCCCGCCGCCCCGAGCAGGCGGCGCAGCGGAGGAACCCGCGCCGCGGCCAGACGCCGGCTGACGGCGTGGGACGACTTCAGGCTCATCGTCGTCCGACCAGTCGTCGAAGCTGACTCCAAGCCCGGAGCCGCCTGCTTCGCCGCCGGCTTGGCCACCACCCGCCTCGGTGTTGTCGTCCATAGCAGCCGCCCCCAAGTCGGGGTCCTCCAGATCGTGCTCCGTCCGGTCGGGGACGAATCGGCGCCCCGCGTCCGACCCGGCTGCAGGCCGAAGAAGAGGGCTCTGTCAAGGCAAGCCGACTAGTCAGAGTCGGCCAAAAGGAACTCGGCGACAAAACTAAGAGAAGAAGAAGAGACAAGGAGAACATACCATGGGCGGCGGATTGGCTCGGCAATATGGCTCCTTGCCGAACTGCCACTCTGCGGAGAGTTTGCAGTTCGCAAGGTAGTTCACCATATAGGCCACCTCGTCGTGCGGCATGTCTTTGGTACACATCCGGCTCGGATCGAGCTGGCCGCTCATCTGACAGATCAGATGAGGGCGGCTCTGGAGCGGGAGTACCCGGCGCGTGACGAAGGCGGGCAGCAGGTCGGGCCCCGACAAGCCCTCTGACTGGATCATCGCTCGCACTCGGGCGACGGCTGCGGTTCCAGCCGGCGTCAGCGTCACGGCCCGGTAGGACCACTGGGGCCGCCTGCCCGCCGGTGGGCCGGCTACGTAAGCCGGCAGATTGACGTAGTCGCCCTGCGGGGCGACGTTCTTCACGTAGAAGTATGACTTCTGCCATAACTTCACCGACAGGATCAACGTGATGACGGGGAAGGGGTTGTCGGCAGCCACCCTCCGCATCGCGATGAAGGCGCCACTCTGAGCCGGCACGCCCTGCATGCGCGTGCCCAGCTTGGACTGGAAGAACTCCCCCCAGAGCTCAAGGGTGGGGAGGACGCCGAGGTAGCCTTCGCACAAGGTGACGAAGGCGGACAGCAGCACCACCGTGTTCGGGGTGAGGTGGTGCGGCTGGAGTTGGTAGAACTCGAGCCAAGAGCGGAAGAAGGCGCTCACGGGCAGGCCGATGCCGCGCAAGAAATGTGAGCGGAAGACTACCCGCTCGCCTTCCTGCGGCTCCGGCGTAATCTCCTTCGCCGGCGCGAGACGGACCTCCACCTTGTCCGCGCCGGGTAGCCGCCGCGTCTTGCGGAGGAACTCGACGTGATCCTCGTGGACGTTGGAGCCGTCCCAATCCCCGCCGTACTGCATCGTGGCGTGGGGCATGGCGAGAACGAGCGCGGCGGCGGAGGAGCGAGTGGTGGAACAGCGCGGCGGCGAGGCGCTGTTGCAAGAAAGGGCAGGAGGAAGAAGATGGTGGAAAGAGGAGGAGCGTGCGAGAGCCTGCCGCTCTCCCCCTCCCCCTACTTATAGCTTCGCAAGGTGAAGCCGGGGAGGCAGGGCGTGGGGTGAGACGTGGGATTAACCGCACCCACTCCCCCCACGCCTCGCGATTATTACGCCGTAAAAGCGTGCCGAAACCGCCGCAGGAAGACGTGCGGGCGGCTTCGGGCCGCAGAGAATCCATGCTTGGGCCCGGGCGTGGGCGTGGCGGGCCCCCGACCTGCGGCAACGTCCCGTCGCGCGCGTGGGCTGGCAGGCTTTTTTGCCATGTGGTTCGCAGGCGGCAAGTGGCCGGCCCTCGGCCCGGTGCACGCGCTGGCCAGTTCCCGCCCTCCGACTCCCAATTTTTTTTTCGCCGAGACGGCGCCCCCAACCAAAGTCGGCTCCCAGCTGCCGGCTCGTCAAGATAGGAAGCTGATCGAGCTTCTCGACTCCCTCCCAACCTCGAAGCCCAATCAGCTTCGGGGACTACTGTCGGAGTAAATAGCCACGGGTAGCCTAACCGACTACCCATGGTTATTCACAAATTATCAGGCCGATTGAGCCTTCAAGCGTTCGAAGCATAGGGCCGACTTCCCCTGGCCGACTACCGCAGGGGCCGGCTCTCCAAAGGCGACCCGGCCCTGGTGACCTCCCCAAAGATGGTTGCGAGATGGCCGACTCCAGGAAGTTGGCGCCAAGAGGACCGACTTCCAAGAGCCAGCCATGAAGCACGCCGACTCCACAAAGCCGGCCAAGACCGCACCCACCAAACCTACACCCACATAACGGTGACAAGACGGGGTGTGGCCACAGTGCAACCCACTACCCCCGAAGCCCGAGGCAGGCATGGCCACAAGACGCCGTACGGGTCAGCCATCTCCGTCCGGCTCGGCACTGTAGCCATGCTGGCCTCAACGTCATCCATGACAGACGCCAGTACGGCCCACGGGCGGCGGGCCCCTTCAGCCAGAGAGAGGCACGAAGGCGGCCCGCCCTCCCCCAGTCGGCCAGGGGCGTAGCCGGCCCCCAGAAGCCGGCTACTCCCCTCCCTCGAAGCATGTGCGACATTAAGGAGACAAGAGGAGGTAAGGCTACAGTGAGAGCCCTCGAGGCGGCACACTGTAGCCACGCTTACCTCGACGAAGCCCTCGTCATCAGGGATGCGGCTACAGTAAGCAGCCACCGACAAGACCCCTAGGCAGTGGGGCCGGCCTGTCGACCAAGAGGCCGGCAGCCGGCGGGACCCACCAGTCGGCGGGCCCCAACGACCGGCGGAGAAGCCAGCGAGCGTAGACACTGACGACTGGGACCCGCGCCCAGCCGGATTACAATTGTACCCCCGGGGGGTAGGCTTATATAAACCCCCCGGGGCACCCATGCAAAGGGTGGGCTTCTTAGAGTTACACACACACCATATAGAGAGGGAAGTGAGAGCTAGCCTTGCTCTTCTTCTCCCTTGAACCCAACAGCTCTAGGAGCATTTGTAGCTACTCATTCTGATCTAGTGATCATGCGGAGACCCCGCAGAGCAGGACTAGGGGTGTTATCTCCACGGAGAGCCCCGAACCTGGGTAAGAATCGCCCGCGTGCATGTCTTCGCCTCATCCCGTTTCCAGGCACCGGCGACGTCTTACTGGCTCCCACCATGATAAGCCACCCGTTGGCATATGTCGCACCTACCACCCAACACCAGGTGCCATCTTTGTGATCACTAGTCGTCCAATCCCTAGTTTGTTAGGTTTTTGTATTCTCTGCTTCTTCTGCTTCTTCTTTTCGGTAGCGGCATCGACGCCGGTACCTTCCCGGCCGGTATCTTCCCCGCCGGTACCTTCCCCGTCAGTATCTTCCCCGCCGGTACCTTCCCCGCCGCCATCGGTCTCGGCGCCGCCATCGATGCCGGCGCCGTCGGTGTCGATGTCGGCGTTAGTACCATCATCTAGGCCAACCTGCAAACCCTGCTTAGCAGTCAAATAGTCGAGGTACTCTTGTTCACCCTCATAATCCATCTCGTCTGCATCTTGGTCAGAGGGCCCAGTTTCTTCGTTGTTCGACATGTTTCCTATGATTAAGTCTCCTCGTTTAATTCTAAAAGTATAAAAATGAGAAAGGACATAAAAAAGAAATCTATGTTTGCCGGAATGTCGTTTCCCAGCAACTCCCAGCACTCGATATGCCTAATGCTAGCACAAATCATGCCAAAATTTACGGAAAATTTCGGCATGACGTTTGGTAAAAAATGGACATATCGAGCGCCTGAAATTCACCGGAACGGAAATGAATCAACATTCCGGCGTAACATAGGCCACTCGGATCATTTACCCTGCACATAATCATCATTTTCCAAATATGACATGTCCAAAACATCACATGTCCAAATGACATGTCCAAATTCCGAACATGACATGTCCAAAACATCACATGTCCACATATCACATGTCCAGTTAAAATTTGCATATAAATTCAGCCTACCTAAATTTGCTTTAACAAGGGATGTTGATTTGGACAATTGCTTAAATGCTGCCTTTTCTTTTAACTACAATTGCTCAACCCTGAATTTTTGTCCTATTTTAAAATGTACGGTTCATAAAAAACTAGCTAAATTCATAACTAAATAGATAACCTAATTAACCTACTGCCCTAACTAAAACCTAAGTAAATTAACCGAAGAACCCTAGCTAGCAGAGAGAGGAGGAGCGCTGGCGGGGGGGGGGGGGGTTACAGAGGGTGCAGGCCCGACAACGGCCGAGGTTGGGAGGGGAGGAAGCAGAAGAGGGAGGCGTGGCGCGTCGGGGTCGGGGGCGAGCGCCGGGGTCGGAGCCGAGGCCGGGGTCGGGGCCGTGGTCGGGGTCGGTGCCGGGTCGGGGGCGAGCGCAGGGGCGCGGCGAGGGCGGGGCGAGCACAGGGGCGCGGCAAGGGCAGGGCCCCGGCGGGATTTGGGGGGAAAAGAGGTGGGATGAAGTAGAGAGGGTGAGGATTTTGGGTTAAGTGGACGTAGCAGTAGCGCGTTTAGAGAAAAAGCGCTACTACTATTACAGGTAGCTATAGCGGTTTTGTACAGAAAGTGCTACTGCTACCTTGACTAGCTGTAGCTATTTTTCAGTAAAGCGCTACTGCTATAACCAGTATCTATATAACAGTTTTCCTTTTTCTTTTCCTTTATTTTCTCTCACTTTTTTTTGAGAGCAGTGAACGAAGGGAAGGCGATATATATTGCATCATTTGACGGTTAAATATGTATACAAAATAGGAACATATATATTACATCATTGGACCCATGCATAATAATGGCTAAGTGTGTATACAAAATAGGAACATATATATATATTACATCATTTGGCCGATAACATACGGTTCCTCAGTGTTGACGTTTTCGTTTTTGAGTCAGCTTCTTTCCCTTCTTGTTCGTTGAAGAATAATTGAGCCCCTCATTGTGACTTTGCCTTTTCCATGGAGTATGATTTTTCTTAGGTAATGTAGTATTGATTCTTCTTTTGACGTATACTTAATCATCATTGTCATCTTCCCTCATTGGGTTGCCGTACTGATCGTAGTCTTCCTCGTTGGCGACTCCATGCATTCCAATGATGTTCCTTTTGCCTCTCCTCACGACAACACAATTGGGATTGCGCGGGTCGGTTATGAAGAAGCATTGTGTCACGTGCTTAGCGTGTACCCATTGCTCATTTTTTGCGATAGCGTTCACGGTAGCGCTCTTGGCGTCGGGTATAGTCATGGTAGTGAAATTCCGGTTTTCTCTTTCGACATTCTTAGCCCATCTGACACGGAACATCGTCGTGTTGTGCAGTCCAGAGTAGTCAAGCTCCCAGATCTCCTCGACCCTTCCGTAAAATCTTTCAGTTGCGCCGTTGTCGCTGCCAGTCATGCATTCCATCGTCACCCCTGAGTTCTGATCATCACTGTCCATATCTTTGGCCTCCATGTAGAACATGTATCCGTTGATATCATATGCCTGATAGGTTAGGAGGTTGGGCGAGGGGCCATGTGCTAAGGCGTATATGAGCAATCCGTCCTTAGAGCCCTCCTCCGGGGGATTAGCAATAATATGCTCTTTGAACCAATGCAGGAAAGTGGAGTTGTGCTCTCTAGTAACTTCGGCGTCCATCCTACATACCCCCCGGTCATGATACTTCTTTGCGATAATTTCTTTGTGCAGTGCTACGAAAGGATCTACCTCGTCTAGGTGTTGTAGCACTACCAAGTTTGCTATGTCAAAGTCGCTGCGTCGATCTGAGTATGCCACGTGCAGTTCCCTGTGACCGTTGGAGTGACCTTCTCCTTCGAGCCTCCCATCGTGCTTGTTAACGGGCAAATCAACACTAACATCAGGCGGCTGGTCTGCGCCATATAGAAAATTCTCGCAGAAAGAGATGCACTCTTGTGTCAGATAGCCCTGGACGATGCTTCCATCCGGACGGGACATGTTACGAACGAATCCTTTGATGATCCCATTCATCCTCTCAAACGGCATCATGTTGTACAGAAATGACGGCCCCAAGTCTATTATGTCGTCCACAATATGGACACACAGATGCACCATCACGTCAAAGAACGCGGGCGGGAAGTACATCTCAAGCTCATTCAGTATCACAACGATCTCTTCCTGTAGCCTTTGGAGCTTCTTCAGACTGATCGACTTTCGAGAGATGACGTCGAAAAAGTTGCAGAGACCAATAAGCGTGTCACGGACGTGCTTGTCCATTATCCCTCTATGGGCAACGGGTAGTATCTGCGTCATCATCACATGACAGTCATGGGACTTCATCCTACTGAACCTTTTCTTGTCCGTGTCTAGATATCTGCTTATCTTGCCACAGTAACCGGAACTAACTTTGACTCCGGTAAGGCACTTAAAGAATTGATCGATCTCAGCCTAACTTAAGGCGAAGCAAGAAGGGGGGCAATAATCCTCTTTCTTTATTTTCTTGCCCTTCTTCTCCCGCGCCTCAGTCTCAGTCTCTATCTCGTCTGACTGTTTATGGGGCGGCATGTGAAAAATCTTCCCTGATTTTCAAATCTTGCTAGTCTTTTCTTGCCTTCGGCCCATCCTTGGTCTTATCCGGCATGTTTATCAGTGTCGCGAGCAAACTCTCAAGGACATTCTTACAGATGTGCATTTGATCAAGGCAATGAGGTGTATCGAGTTTGTGCCAGTACTCCAAGTCCCAGAACACAGACCTCGTCTTCCATACCTTCAGCAGCGGCTCCGGCGCCTTTTTCATCGTCTTTCCCGGCGCGGGGCACTCCTTCCATTTTTTCAACAGCTCATCGATTTCGGCACCGCTCCGCTTACGTGGAGGTCCTCGATGCTCAGCGTGACCATTGAATAGATCTCCACGGTTTCTCCACGGGTCGTCCTGTTTGAGCCATCTTCGATGCCCCATGTACACGATTTTCCCAGACCCGCCATCTTTCCTTGACGTTAGCTGCTGAGATGTCGTATCATCCATGCACCGCGTGCACCCGCAATATCCATGGCACACCTGGCCTGCGACATATCCGTAACCGAGATAGTCGTGCACCGTCGTGATCAGCGCGGCTCTCATGTAGAAATATTCGCCTTTGCTGGCGTCCCATGTCTTGGCCGGTGTTTTCCATAAAGTGTCTAACTCCTCTTGAAGTAGCCCCAGATACAAATTAATATTATTTCCTGGTTGTTTCGGCCCTTGAATAAGCATACTCATGTGAATGTACTTCGACTTCATGCACAACCAGGGGAGGTTGTACATCCATACAAACACGGGCCATGTGCTATGGTTGGTGTTCTGGTTGCCAAACGAATTCATGCCATCGGTACACGCGCCGAGCACGATGTTCCTTTCATCACATTTGAAATATCGATAGAAGCTGTTCAACGCTCTCCACTGGCTTCCATCCTTGACATGTCTCAGCTTTGGATCATCTCCACCGTCGGGCTTCTTCCTCTCCGCGTGCCAGCGCATTAGCTTTGCTTCCTTGGGATCTACAAAATACCGCTGGAGACGGGGAGTGATCGGTAAGTACCATACAACTTTCTGGGGACATTTCTTCCCCGCCTTCTTGTATCGAGAAGCATTGCACACCGGACAGCTTGTTTTTTTCTGCGTGCTCCTTCCGATAAATGATGCAATCGTTGATGCATGCATGGTATCTAACATGCGGCAGTTCAAGAGGGCACACGATCTTATTGGCCTCATCAACACTAGTAGGACATAGATTCCCCGCGGGAAGAACATCCTGTAGGTACTTGAGATGCTCATTGAGGCTAGTGTCGGTCCATTTGTTTTTAGCCTTCGTCTTCAGGAGTTGGAGCGTGAAACCCAAGCGGGTCACCTCAGGATTGCAACCATCATACAATGGAGTGTTCGAGTCTACCACCAGTTGCTCCAGCTTAGCCTCCTCTCTAGAAGCAGCTCTCTCAGTACTCGTCTCCTTGCGAAGCAGTGCTTGAACATGAGGGTCCCGCACGATTGAACTTAGTACCGACGAACTCTGCTGCGTGGAGTCCACGTTCTCTCCGCCGCCATGTCCGGCCCCTTCTACTCTGCCATGTCCGGCCCCTTCTCCGCCGCCATGTCCAGCCTCTTCCCCGCCACCATTATCGATCATCTCTTCGTCTTGCCCCGTGTCGTCATTGCTTGCCCCGTCGGCGTCCTCAACATCGTCATCCTCATCTTCAATTATCCACCGAGTATAGCCATCCATGAAACCTGTCATGAGTAGGTTCGCTTCGACATGACCATCGTCGTAGGGGTCGAGGCAAACTATTCCTTTGCATTTTCGACACGGACATAAAACCTCTGTCCGATTATTTTCTTTCATGTCCTGCACCGCCAACTGCAACCAGCTGTCCACCATCGTTCCACTGACCATCATGAACGTTTGCACGGTAATAATAAACAAATTGATTATAAAAATGCGTGCATGCATCAAAGTCATACAAAAATTCGGCATGACCTTCCCTAAAAATAAGACATATATAGATCTAGAGTTTGCCCGAAATTCGCCGAAACGGAAATAAATCGACATTTCGGCAAAACATAGGCAACTCAAAAGCACAATTTGGCGTCAACACATGCCACACACACAATTTCCATCATATTTCCCAATCATCATATCACACACACATACACATATTTCCATTTTGCAAAAGCATGAAATTTTAATCACCTCTATCTTGAGATCGAGCACACGGTGGAGATGATGATGTAGGGAGATCAAAAGTGCACAAAGCTCTTCTTGACAAAGATAGATCTAGTTAGGGGGCAAATAGGTCACTTAACTAAATGCTACACCTACCTAGCTAGCTAATTTGGGAGGAGACAACTTCAACTAGTGGAGGGGGAAGGAAAAAGAGAAAGGAGATGCATTAATGGAGGTGGTGTAGTTAGCTAGGAGTAATGAAGAGAGAGAAAGGTAGGTAGAAGAGGGAGAGTAATGAGGGGAGAGGTATTGAGGAAGAAGAAGAGTGAGGGAGGGAGGATGTGGGAGGTAGGGGAAAGGGAGGAGAGGAGATGGGGAAGGGGAGGACGGGGGGGAAAAGGTGGTTGGGTGCTGCGCCTTAGCAGTAGCGCGGGAGGAAAAGCACGCTACTGCTAAGGGTGTAGCAGCAGTGCGCTTTTCTCACACGCGCTACTGCTAAACGGGCCAACCGTGTGGACAATTTCAAAATTAGCAGCAATGGCGTGACCAAAAAACGCGCTACTACTATTGCTTTAGCAATAGAGCGCATCGCGCCACCGCGCTGCTGGTAAACTTAGGTTGTTGGGCACTGTCGGTACATTTTTGTAGCAGCGCGGTTTACCCATCACGCGCTACAGCTAAATTCTCATCAGCAGCGCGCTTTTCATAACCTCGCTACTGCTAATTAGCAGTAGCGCCTCTTTTTGTGCCGCGCTGCTGCTAAGATTTTGTGTATAAGGTTTTCCCTAGCAGTGTAAGGCTGCCATGTAGGCAAAAAGTCTGATGTGGCAAGGTAATTAAGAGGAGAGAGATAAGTGTGGTGACCCCAGAACTAAGCGCGAGAACCTAGACAAAAGACTTAAATGGAAGAATCCCACCAATGCATGAAGAACTTTAGTTACAAAATCATTAAATAAAGGATGCTTAGCACCAACAAGTTAAGCACCTACTCCCTCCTTTCCGGTTCATAGGGCTCAATTCAGAAATCTCACCAACCAAGGTAGATGGTGAGTGGTGGAATACTTTTTGTAATTTGCAAAAGCACCCAATTAATGCTCTTGTTTTCCTCAAAAATTTATGTTTACCAATGTATTAATTGCAATGCATGCATGCATAAAGTACATGCATTGATCAATTTTCTTTTAATACTTGCATGCAATTATTTAATGCACCTTCGAATCTGAAATTGTGATGGGAAACAACCAAATTGAGCCTTATAAAATGGAAAAACTAAGATTTTGAGAGAAGCCCTATAAACCGGAAACGAGGGAGTATGCGTTGGGAGCTTTAGTTGCTAAAGTATTTAATGTGCTTAGCACCCCATGTAAGCACCGATGCATTGGAAGTAGCCTCATCCTGTCCAACAAGATGAAACATTGGCCAAGGCACCCGACGCCAATAATGTAGGAGTACTAGTACTACCTCCTTCCCGGTTTATAGGGCTCAATTCAAAAATCTCATCAACCAAGGTAGATGATGAGTGGTGGAATAATTTTTGTAGTTTGCAAAAACACTCAATTAATGCACTCGTTTTCCTCGAAGAATTATGTTTACCAATGCATTAATTTTGTGTCAAACTTTGACCATCTACTCCCTCCATCCAGGTGAATAAGTCATCTTTGGTTGTGCACCGTGACCAAGGAGGGAAAAACAAGAGAACTTAATGTTTATTTGCTACTCCCTCCATTCCTAAATATTGTCTTTTTAGACATTCAAATGGAATACAACATACGTAGATTCACTCATTTTGCTCCGTACGTAGTCACTTGTTGAAATCTCTAGAAAGACAAATACTCCGTGGGAACATAGGGAGGCTTTTACTCCGTATTTGGGAACAGAGGGAGTATAACCATATGGAGGGAACAAAGGAAGCTTGAAATATGAACATGTCAATGGGAGGGAGTAAAAGCCTCATGCATGCATGCAACATGCAACACTCACAAAGATGACTGTACATTTAGAACATGTCAACCTACTCCCTACGTCCGTGAAAGACTGTACATTTAGAGATTTACACATTGACCAGGGCATAATTAACGCCCAAAAGTAGCAGACTTATGTGTGCATGCGACCATTGAGAGAAGAAGATTAAATGAAGGTTGTTGCATGCTATAATTAGGGATAGACATGTAGCCTATAGCTAGAGCACAAGTTGGTGAATTAGTCAATCAATATTGATTTTAGATTAAAAGCTAAATGCATTGGAAGTGTAGATGTACACTCTTTGTTTTTAAGCTGATGTACACTCTTTGTTGGAAGACCGAGGGAGTACACGTGCATGCACTCACATACACAGCCAGGGTGGTTCGCGCGCAAGGGTTGGACTCCTGTCGCGCCTGCCTACAGTTTTGTTTAACTGATTTCTTTGCTCTGCCAACTGACAGGTGGGACCCAGAAACCAGGTGACAATTTAACCAGTCAACAAAGTGCCACGTCGACTATGTGGCCGGTAAGTAGGGTGCAATACAGTGCTCTACGATGAGCTAGTGATCGTATAATCACCACAAAACTATATATAGTGATCGTAAAGAGCGTATTGTTACATACATTGACCGCCAGTGAATTTTTCTCGTTTCAAATTAAGCCATATTAACTGGAAAGGACTAGTACTAGTACTGCTTTGATGTGTCCCGTCAACTCGCCGAACGAGGAGAAGCTTGCTTACTACGCCTCTCCCTCGCCCATGCGCGCGGTGGCTCGCAGGACGAGGAGAGGGTTTTGACTACAGCGCCCTCTCCCTCTCGCTCGCGGTGGACGTGCAGCAGTTCAATCGGTGTCAGATTGCCAGAAGCATACTGTACTGTAGTATCATCATTGTTGGACCTTCCGAAGAGGCGAAGAGCCAAGTGTAAGGTTCACACGAGTACGAACTGTTGAACCTCCCGAAGAGGCAAAGAGCCAAGCGCAAGGTTTTATAGGAGTTGTCGTCCTAGTAGGAGTATACTACAACTATGGCGAACGATGCTACTGTATGATGCCGCCGCGTCACCTATATCCAAAGCCGTGCCACCTTTTTTTCTCAAAGAGCGTGTTGGAGCCCATGCAACAACCACACAAGTTGCACGTACACATAACACATTTACTAGTAATAAATTCTAAAGGACAAATGCCAGTATGCCACACAAGTTCATCTCCAATTCATGTGATAAATTTATGCACGACTAGTCTACATATATTAACAGCGCTACCATTCACAATTTACCATACCCCACTTACATGTTATAGATGGGCTGTCCTCCTCCAGATTCCAGTCCCAGGCGTTCTTCATGGATGGCACGATCCATAGCGGTGGGCAACAGGAATCATTGCCGCAGCTTTCTAGTCCGGTTCCACACGATGGAGACTCGTCCAAGCTGAAGCGGCATAAATTAGGGATAGCGTGTCCCAGCATGTCGTTCATTCGGCGGTGCGCACTAAATACACAACCATGCTTCATGAACGGCAGGCCTTCGGTGTCGTGCACGGAAGGTGGCATCTGCTTCACAATGGGGTAGTTGTCCCCAATGAAAAGCGAGTACTCTCCAAGAGTGTTCTTCGGCACCCACGTAGCATCACGGGGGTCGAACTCGGTGCCGTTCATCTGGTACACGCGGCATCTTAGATCTGGACACATGGTGACGTACACAGTCAAGGTCCATGCATAATAATGTTGTGCTCAAATATGGCGGTCAATAATACTGTGCAGCAAATAGTACTACTCCGGTATAGAGGACTTAAAATAACCGGCTTATTATATATAGGCACTCTTGGCTACATGGATGAGATAGTAAGACATGGAAAAACAAAAATGGTGGCAGCTAGTGGGTTCAAGTCTTCAAGGGCCTAGCTAGCTATACGCGTCCTCCAAGGTAAAAAGTACTCCTACTAGTACTAGTAAGTAGTACAACATCGTAAGAGAAGGCGAGAGGGTTAAAAAATATAATACTAAATGGAATACCTTGGTAGATGGTGATGGTCCGATCATGGTAGATTGTGTGACCATGTTGCACATCAGTGGTACCATGGGTAACGAATGCTAAGATAGTTGATCCCAATATGCCAAAGCCAGCTACAAGGTTCCAGGTTAGACCAAATCGCGGATGCAAATGCACATCCAGGATCGGCGATCTTATTTTGATCACGGGATGACTGGTCCCTGCAAAATAATGGAGTACCATTAGGGATGCAAATGATGGTTTGTGCATTCCGTTTGTAATCTCCCGTACCGTAGGATGGCAACCAGATGAAACAAGTCCCCTGGCTTGTCACCGCGAAGATGCGGCCTAGATGGTGCACGGCGTCTTCGAACATGTAGGGGTACAAATCTGCAGCGGCCAACATGCACCAGCCTCTGCCGTTACTGCCTCTTGCATTGATGGCAATCCTTATGTCGAACAACGCGATGAGATAGTAATCGTCGTAGCCGCGTCGCTTTGTCGGCGGGTCCGCAATTGCTATCTTCTTCAATCTCATGTAGGCATCATCATACGTATTCAAGCCCAGCCAGTCCGGAAGGCCGATCCCAATGGTTGAGAAGGGTTCTACGAGAACGGCCGCACTGCTGTGGATCTTGTGCAAAATGATAGTGGTATCCGGCCGGAGGTATGAAAGCCAATCTCCGTTGGCACCAACCCAGACCTATATATAAGACGGTGGGCAGCGAAGAAATTACGGGATGGAAATGGAATAACTAAGTACTACATGATCAAACACCACGACTGACCTGCTCATCGGACAAAATCCGACTACCTCTCAACATCGGCAACTCTAGCGGAGTCAACATGCAACCATGGCCAGGGGAGCAGTGGACTGGTCGAAGGATTATCCCATAGAAGACCCTTCTCCTCGAGGACGCATGGAAGACCAACAAGCATGGCCTTTTCCCAAGCCTGTTTAAGCACCGTCTTGAAAAAGTTGGTGCAGGAAGCACCGATTCTTGCGGCGGTGAGGACATCGGAGCGGCGTACGATTTCTCCCAGAGGATCGTCGTCCAAGATCTCCCAGCCCCGACGAGGAGGAGAACCGCCTGGCGAATCCATGGGAGCAGCGATGAACTGCCTTCTCTTCTGGGGGGAGGGGAACTAGCGTGGAGGAGATAAGAGCGTAGTAACCGCAAGGCCTCGTCCCTTCCAACTGTACCTCCTCGATCGTTCCTTAGCGAAGGGGTGAGGCTATTATTTACTACGTACTCGTACTCTAGCAGTACTAGTACTACTTTATCAACTAGTAGTCGATGTAGTACTGTACTTCTAGTATAGTGCACCAGTTTTGAACTCTTGAATCTGAGGGCCAAGGAGCTACAGTTGGAAGTGGAGGGTAGTACTATTCTCTAGAACCATCGCTGTACTATCAATGCAGGGAAGTACACCTGCGTAGTGGGTACTCTCGGTGCTCTATTCAAGCGCGTAGCTGGCCTACTCAGCCGCTCCTCTCACGCACATACTAGCAGCCTGTTTATCAGCGACGATTACTGCGGGGGCAGAACATTTGAGTTATTTGACACAGCGAGACTAGGCTTTTCGCTTCCATTTGCGGAGGTGTAATGTATCTCGTCGAACTTTATTAGTAGTTCCTTCTTTATGAATGAGATGAGGCAAAGCTTTTGCCTCCGTTTCAAAAAAAAATCACGTCAAGAGGAATTTCTTTTATAGAGGCGATAATGGAGTGAAGTCCATGCGTGCAGTGCCACAAGCTACAGAGTAGCAGAGTACTAGCACTTTACGTACAGAGCCATATTGCATAGTTCCAAATGCCGCGCCAGGCTTTTCCGGCTCCTCGAGCATAATTGGGAGGCGCTAGTTTAAATATGCTACTAGCTGATGAGGAAGCTGCAAGCGAGGTGCGGCTAGGGTGAGCACGCAAGCCACGAGATGATGGGAAGGAAAACCTGTTCACGTGGCTGGGCTATCCAGTGCACCTAGATTGTGGTGCGACACATCCGTTCGACTTCAAAACTGAAACTACCCGTGTACAATATTGGCTCGCGACGAAGTTACTATTTAAAAAAAGGCCGCCGTGCGTTCGGCCGGGATCGAACCCACAAAATGAGGTATACACTCCCGCGACCACTAGTAGTACTTGTTGGAGTACAACGCAACCTATAATCGCCTTTTGTCGCTAGTAGTACATTGTTACTTACAAGAAACCACTAATAATGCCAAGAAACCACTAATAATGCCAAGAAATTACTACAACTTGCATACGTGGCAGACTTAAGATAAGACTACCTTATCAACAATTGTACATGCCCTTACCAACCAGCCCTACCAAGAAACGACTACTCTACAAAGTGCCGTTATAAGCACATTTCAACCCATGTCGCCCCTTAAGTCAACGCCTTCTATTCGACCGACAAGTTAGGAGTTATGACTTGTGGGACCTACATGTCAGTCTACACAAAAATTCTCGAGTGACCTCCTACCTCCGGCCCGTCCACTTAGTCATCCTCGGCCATGGGACGCAGCTACCACCGCCGGCAGAAGGCGAGGTCAAAACCGTCGGCGGTGCAGAGACCATCTTGCGGCAGCCCGGATGCCAGCTTCGTCCGGCGCTCGCAGCCACTAGCTAGCCAAGATAGCTCCATCCAGCTGCTTGTCTGCAAGGTTTGCTAGCTATATTGGCACGTCGGCGCGGCGGCTTGGTCGCGCGTGCCGCGCTAAGGCCAGCCATCTGGCTCGAGCGAAGGCCAGCGCGGCGGCTTGATCGTGCATGAGTCACACTCGAGCTAGCCTGCCAACCCGTGCGGAGGCCAGCACGGTGTTCGGGCCGTCCGACGGAGCGGCGGCCAACTCCCTCATCACCGGCGCCACCGACGAACACGCATCAGTACTGTTCGAAGTAATATTCAGGAAAAATAATGATTTGAGGGGGAATATAACAGGATAGAAGGTCAGATGTGGGTCCCTCGTGTCAACGGTCAAACAAAATGTGTTGGTTTAAGCTGCCTTGTCAGCACGGACATGTGGGCCAACCCTGTCATAAACGGGTTTAAACGAGCCTAATCGGCACTAGGTAGTAGTTTTTGGCACGGATTAAGAAATTTTGGGTATGTTTTTGCTATTTTTTGTACAATAGTTTCTTCCTAGGGCTGGTTGAAAGTGGTAGTTTTTGTTAAATACTTTACATATTGTAAGTACGAGTGAAAGTTAAGCTTTGGAAGCCAATAAGCAAGGCTAGTTACATAGTGCCTATGTTTATGTGATTGAAAGTAAATATCAACCATGAGTGACTATATCTTGATGGAAAACTCGAAACTATGGAAATACTAGCAATTTTTTTTGAATGGATGGAAATACTAGCAACGTTCACGTGCGTTGCAACGGATCATAATTAGAATAATACTTATTCACAAACTTGATACAAAACACTCTAATTTTGATATACATATATCACTAGAGATATATTATGTTTCAATCAGAAAATATTCCTTGGGCTGTTTTGGTGTGGTGAGGGAGGGGTGTGGTTGGTTTTAAGATACTAATTATGTGTTTTTCTGCAAATTGGTAGAGAAGTGGGATGTTGGTGAGAAAAGGCAACAACTTACCTCACAGTCGTTAGATGTAGATCTAATGGTCAGAAATGACGGATGGCAGACACACCATCATCACCAACTTAGTCTTCTGTAGGAGTACTAGTAAGATGTTCGTGCATTGCACGGAACATCAAGATGCATTTTTTTATAAAACACTTGTTGTGATTGACCCATGAAGGAGTAATCCCATGTGTAAAAACTAATGATATCTCGGGAAAGAGGAGATAAGGTGAAGAGGAGTGGGGCGTGGTGGTGATTGGTGGTCGGACTGAGCGAAGGCAAGGGGATGGACGACGCCGGTAGCGACCACCAGGCCAGTTTGTTCTAGAGGCTTCCTTTTTTAATTGCTCAACAGTGAGGTTGTTGGAGATAAGGATGAACGAGGGAAGGCCTTATCTGCAAATGTGGAGAGAGGTGCGGGTATCTTTTAGTTTAATTTCCATCCGTCAGATATAGATCATACGGTCTATTGCAAGATGGCACGCATACCATCATCACCAACTCCGTTTTTTTATAAGAGAAGAAATATAAGTATGGAGATACAAACGTATTATCGATACTTGTTTCCGTAAACTAAGATCTACATTCTATTCAACGGCTTAGCATGTGGGGCCTTAGCACAATGACTTCTCGACTGCGTAAAACAAAGGTTTTCCCGTCACCGATAAGGAGGGGGTGACGGCGGCGCGCTTTCGGCTTGCTCTAGTCCTAGTAGTCATACTAGGTGGTCTACGCACGTGTAGATTTATTATTTTTCACGTCTCGTGTTCGCCGTACTGCGACGACTGTTGATGAATAGACGATAAGTTATTCACGGGGAAACCCTTGTTGAGCGTGTTGTGAGAGAGAGAGAGAGACAATGTACGTGTGTGATATGTCTAGAGACCGAGGCAATGATAAGAGATTCTTTGTGTCTATGTGTGTGGAGGATAGAGAGAGACATGTACATGGGGCTTTGTGTTGTGTAACGTGGAGACACGTAGACATAATCAGAGAGCGAGTGTGTGAGATACACATGCGGACATGTGGAGAGATGTGTGAGTTAGAGATATGGAGAATTTTGGTGTGCATCTGAGCGAGAGATGGGGGGGATATATACATATCTATAGCTGTAGAGAATATGCAAGGGTGTGTGTCTTAAAAGAAGGATCCAGATAGCTAGATGGGTGTTTGTGCGTGTTTGTGTGTGTTTGTGCACACGTTTGTGTGTGAGAGGGAGTGTGTGTGTGGAGTAGAGAGACCACTAATGATGTAACCCTAGCGGGATAACATGGGTGCAGGCGGGGAGCAGACTATTTGGAAGAGACATCGAGTGTGCGTGGGAGAGGGGTGTGAGAGCGAGAGAGAGAGAGAGCTAGCGACGGAGAGAGAGGGAGAGAAAAAGAGGGGGGCGAGAGAGGGGTCGTTTGTGTCCATAAGTGGCGTATAGATAGGGAGACAATGTTGATGTTGTTCGAAATTGGCATATGTACGGAGACACAAGGGAAGCGAGTTATAGTGTGTGTGATAGGGACTTTATGAGAGATCTAGAATAGATGATGTAGAGAACAATGTGCGAGATTGGGAACGATGATACATTAGGGAGCTATGGAAAGAGTCACGACATATATGTATACAGGGAAGGAGCTGGGGCGGGTCCGCATGTGGGAGAGATAGAAAGAGGAGAGTGGTGCACAAGGAGACAAAGTGTGCTTGTTTGCAGTGGGGGTGGTGTGTGAGGTGAGTGTGCGAGAACCACATAACTACGGAGATAGACGTTTGGGGGCGGCGTTTTGTGTGTATGGGAAAGATACACTCTACATATTGCGTGTGCTTGGGAAAGAGAGATGTCGGGAGACCTAGAGAGTGGGGGAAGAGATGTGTGCATTGACGGTGTCCTAGACTAGGGGGGACTCACCACGTCGTCTCCCGGTCAGTTGGATTGGGCCGAGGACCCCTGTGGCCGTTTACTCATGGGCCAGTTCAGACAGCCAATGCATACACGAGGAAGATTCCACGAGACTTGGTGATCAAGACAAGGACTCCTCTCCACCTATGTATTCGACTAGGACTCTTGTTATCTTAGGCCTCTGGTGTATTATATAAGCCAAGGCCAGGCTAGTCAATAGATAATTATGACATTACTCATCATACCTCTAGGGTTTAGACCACAACATATGATCTCGAGGTAGATCAACTCATGTAACCCTATATTCATCAAGATCAATCGAGCAGTAAGTAGGGTATTACCTCGATAGAGAGGGCCTGAACCTAGGTAAACATCGGGTCCCCTGTCTCCTGTTACCCATTGATCCATGACACACAGCTTGGGACCCTCTACCCGAGATCTGCCGGTTTTGACACCGACAATGGTGCTTTCATTGAGAGTTCCGCTGTGTGATCGGCAATGGATCAATGGTTGGAATGCGGATCAACTGCGATGCCGGCATCTTCATCGCCGGCTGGACTGGTCACCTCGGCTGGTCCGAGGACCAGGCTCCTCTTCGGATCGTCAAGATCGGACATATGTCCTCGTCATCATCAACTCCGATCTCTATCAAGGTCAAGGAGGAATCATCCATGGAGCCCGGGGGCTCAACGTCAACATTGCCCTCGTGCGACCGAGCTGTTTTTCTGGACAGCGAACTCGTATCCGCCGTCACCGCCTCCTCGAGCATCGGTTTGACGATTTTTTGGTGGAATAGTGCAGAATTGAGTATATAGCAACCCTGTAAAATTTCATCGCGTTCCGATGGAGGAATTTTCGGCGATCTATGATATACTGAGGGCCTGTCGAGTCTGGACGAGAATCTGGACGAGTTTAGGGCGTGGTCTCCAGCGCCTAGCTCGGAGGATATTTGGAAGATCCAACCGTTCATCTTGTGCGGAATTTCCATATCAACCACCTCTCAAAATTTTAGCTCGATCCGACCGTCCAAACTCCAGGAACCTTCCGATTAGTGCATCACTTTTCAGATCTGTTTTCTGCGCGAGAACGAATCCGACCCGAGTTCATGTTTTTTATGGACGGGATTTCGGAAATCCTTTTTGAAGGAAGTTTTATATGGGGTATTGTGTTTTGTTCCCAAACACATCCCACTAATTTCAAACTCTGTTCCAATGTGATCTTCACCATCGCGCGGTGTCAAACCAGCCTGGCAACGTTGCTCCACGGCTGCTGACCTGCGCCAGACGGATCGTCACTTCATCGAGCCGAGCCCAGCCTTATCAGATCATCAGCTCGGCAAGCCGAATAAGAGTTCGGCATCGTGAAGACTAAATTATCACCAACACCCTCACCCCACGGATTGCACGGGTCAGGCGCGCCGACATCGCTGCTCGGTCTCTTCATCAACCCACTCTGGAGACTTCGGCGTCACCAGCCGACCAGCTTCGTCACGTTAGTCGGACCAGGGGCTTTGCCTCGGCGAGACAACCTTTCCCAGCATCGACATGCAGTCGCTTCGTCGCCCATCAGGAAATGGGTGTGCGGACCGAGTCCCAATTTTGGGAGTAACCTTTCTTCATATTGCTGCAACAGATAAACCAGGTGCTATTAATCCTAGTAACATTTTATTGCTTGGGTTTATTTTTTCGAGGAATTATTACTCTGGTTTGTTCCATCATCTGTACACAGGTCTGTCAAATGGTGGCCACATTAACGATGGTCGCGTGGTGGTTCGGTCAGTTCCCGTATACAGTTCGGCGAAAGCCGCATCCGGAACTCGGACCGGCCTGCAAATTCTAGCTTTGTCACGCCTTCACCGCGTCACGCCGACGCCCTGCATCGACATTGGCTTCGGCGCCAGGCCACATCTCTTTAAATAAATTATTTTTGCGAAAAGCAATTGTGCAAGGATTATATATATATTTATATTATTCTTTTTGGACCGCACTATTTCATGTGTGTAGGTGGTCGACCTCGACTGCGTCACGCGGTCACTTCGGCAAGCCAGCGTTGTCATCCCAATTGGCATAAATTGGCTCGCATGACCACCTTGTTGATTGAGTTGCCATACCGACATGTTCGGTTGCCTCGGGGACTTTGGCATCATCGAGAGGGTTTTACCTCGTCGGGTGTTCAGTGCACGGGCAATACTCCTTTAATTATCCACTTTGCATAGATTATTTATTATGCTACCTTTCTTTAATTTATTATTATTACTATTTCCTCCGGCCTGCACTATCTTATGTGCATAGGTAAATGATCCGGATTGGGCAGCATTGTCACCTCAGCGTATCGACATACCACGTCACCTCGGCTGGACCGAGGGCTTCGCCATCACTTCATTAACCCACGCCGGGTACTTCGGCATCACACTGCCGGCCTGTATCGGCCGTGCTATGTCGCCACTTCAGAGCGTTGAGCTCTTCGCTCTGCCATCTCGGGACCGGCTTGGGGACTGGGACTCATCCCGCTGTAAGCTCGGACCGCGTCATCAATGCCGAACACGTTAATCAGCTAAGTCGCTTTCATGCTCAAAGTTAAAAAAAATTATTTTGTGTTCGGTTCGGCCATGCTCACGTGAGTTGTTTGTTAAAATAAACTCCCTTTACCCATGTTAATTGGGGGCTTCCTTTATGAAGCCTTTCCTCTTGCATATGATTATACTTGTATGGCTTCGTTCCTTGTTCGTGTATTACGCCACAATATGCACCATGTTGACCTAAGTGTTCCGCAAGCTAGGTTGCCTTGCTCCTGTGTTTACCCCTACGTTCCCGATTGTTCGGCTAGGGAGTAAAGGGAGCACCTCTGCGATTGTCACGATCGGGTCATCCGAGCTCGGACCTCAGACTGGGTGAAGCCGAAAGCTAGCGCTCTTATTGTTTTCAATCATGGTCGGCACACAACGGAACTCATGAATACAAAAAATCTATTGCACAAGTCTCATAGTAACAATGAGCAACCGAAGAAAGGTATCGGTGGGGGTACTATTTTCTTCGAAGATGCTTCTTACACTTCGTCGATAAGATAGCATAAGTTCCCTGAGCCAGCTTTGTCTGTTACAGCCTTATGGCCTAATTGCCAGGTTATCGGAAACACCTTCGATATTCTCAACAGGTGGAGTACATAACACTTTTCGGCCCTTGATAACCCACAAGTTTTCGAGAGTAGAGTATTCAACCCAAATTTATTGATTCGACACAAGGGGAGCCAAAGAATATTCTCAAGTATTAGTAGTTGAGTTGTCAATTCAACCACACCTGGATAACTTAATATCTGTAGCAAAGTATTTAGTAGCAAAGTAGTATGATAGTAGTGGTAACGGTGGCAAAAGTAACAGTGATAGTTTTGTAGTAATTGTAACAGTGGCAACGGTAAAGTAAATAAGCGAAGACCAATATGTGAAAAGCTCATAGGCATTGGATCGGTGTTGGATAATTATGTCGGATGCAATTATTCATGCAACAGTTATAACGTAGGGTGACACAGAACTAGCTCCAATTCATCAATGTAATGTAGGCATGTATTCCGAATAAAGTCATACATGCTTATGGAAAAGAACTTGCATGACATCTTTTGTCCTACCCTCCCGTGGCAGCGGGGTCCCGGTGGAAACTAAGGGATATTAAGGCCTCCTTTTAATTGAGTACCGGACCAAAGCATTAACACATAGTGGATACATGAACTCCTCAAACTACGGTCATCACCGGGAGTGGTCCCGATTATTGTCACTTCGGGGTTGCCGGATCATAACACATAGTAGGTGACTAATGACTTGCAATATCGGATCAAGAACACACATTTCATGAAAACATAATAGGTTCAGATCTGAAATCATGGCACTCGGGCCCCAGTGACAAGCATTAAGCATAGCAAAGTCATAGCAACATCAATCTCAGAACATAGTGGATACTAGGGATCAAACCCTAACAAAACTAACTCGATTACATGATAAATCTCATCCAACCCATCACCGTCCAGCAAGCCTATGATGGAATTACTCATGCACGGTGGTGAGCATCATGAAATTGATGATGACGACGGCGACGAATTCCTCTCTCCGGAGCCCCGACGGATTTCTCTCTGAATTTTTTCTCCCCGAACACGAATATATGGAGTTGGAGTTGAGGTCGGTGGAGCACCAGGGGGCCCATGAGGAAGGGGGCGCGCCCAGGGGGGGCAGGCGCGCCTCCCACCCTCGTGGACAGGGTGTGGGCCCCCTGGCCTTGATTCTTTCGCCAGTATTTTTTATTATTTCCAAAAATAATCTCCGTGAAGTTTCAGGTCATTCTGAGAACTTTTGTTTCTACACAAAAATAACACCATGGCAATTCTGCTGAAAACGGCGTCCGTCCAGGTTAGTTCCATTCAAATCATGTAAGTTAGAGTCTAAAACAAGGACAAAAGTGTTTGGAAAAGTAGATACGACGGAGACGTATCAACTCCCCCAAGCTTAAACCTTTGCTTGTCCTCAAGCAATTCAGTTGACAAACTGAAAGTGATAAAGAAAAACTTTTACAAACTCTGTTTGCTCTTATTGTTGTAAATATGTAAAGCCAGCATTCAAGTTTTCAGCAAAGATTATGACTAACCATATTCACAATAACCCTTAGGTCTCATGTTTACTCATATTGATGGCATAATCAACTAGCGAGCACTAATAGGAAATCTCGGATGACAACACTTTCTCAAAACAATCATGATATGATATAACAAGATGGTATCTCGCTAGCCCTTTCTGAGACCGCAAAACATAGATGCAGAGCACCTTTAAAGATCAAGGACTGACTAAACATTGTAATTCATGGTAAAAGAGTTCCAGTCATAGTCATACTCAATATAAATTAATAGTAATGGATGCAAATGATCGCGGTGCTCTCCAGCTGGTGCTTTTTAATAAGAGGGTGATGACTCAACATAAAAGTATATGGATAGGCCCTTCGCAGAGGGAAGCAGGGATTTGTAGAGGTGCCCGAGCTCGATTTTGAAATAGAGATAAATAATATTTTGAGTGGTATACTTTCATTGTCAACATAACAACCGAGAGATGGCGATATCTTCCATGCTACACACATTATAGGCGGTTCCCAAACAGAATGGTAAAGTTTATACTCCCCCACCACCAACAAGCACACTCCACGGCTGATCCGAAACAACGGGTACCTTCCAACTAACAACAATCCCCGGTGAGTTTTCTTTGCAATTATTTTGATTTGATTTGCATAAACCATGGGACTGGGCATCCCGGTGACCAGCCATTTTCTTGTGAGGGAGGAGCGGAGTCCACTCCTCTTGAGAATAACCCGCCTAACATGGAAGATACAGACAACCCTAGTTGATACATGAGCTATTCAAGCATAGAAAACATAATTTCATTTGAAGGTTTAGAGTTTGGCACATACAAATTTACTTGGAACGGCAGGTAGATACCGCATATAGGAAGGTATGGTGGACTCATATGGCATAACTTTGGGGCTTAAGGGATTGGATGCACAAGCAGTATTCCCGCTTAGTACAAGTGAAGGCTAGCAAGAGACTGGGAAGCGACCAACTAGAGAGCGACAACAGTCATGAACATGCATTAAAATTAATATACACTGAATGCAAGCATGAGTAGGATATAATCCACCATGAACATAAATATCGTGAAGGCTATGTTGATTTTGTTTCAACTACATGTGTGAACATGTGCCAAGTCAAGTCACTTAAATCATTCAAAGGAGGATACCACCCCATCATACCACATCACAACCATTTTAATAGCATGTTGGCACGCAAGGTAAACCATTATAAACTCCTAGCTAATTAAGCATGGCATAAGCAACTATAATCTCTAATTGTCATTGCAAACATGTTTACTCATAATAGGCTGAATCAGGAACGATGAACTAATCATATTTAGAAAAACAAAAGAGGTCGAGTTCATACCAGCTTCTCTCATCTCAATCAGTCCATCATATATCGTCATTATTGCCTTTCACTTGCACGACCGAACAATGTGAATAATAATAATAGTGCACGTGCATTGGACTAAGCTGGAATCTGCAAGCATTCAATAAACAGGAGAAGACAAGGTAATATGGGCTCTTGGTTAAATCAACAATAATGCATATAAGAGCCACTTCAACATTTTCATAATAGTCTTCTCCTATCAACCCCCAAAGAAAAGAAAAGAAATAAAACTATTTACACGGGAAAGCTCCCAACAAACAAAAGAAGAACATGAAATATTTTTGGGTTTTCTTTTAATTATTACTACAAGCAAGAAAAGTAAACTAGCTAAAAGCTCCAACTAATTTTTTTTGGTTTTTCTTAAGGTTTTTCAAACACACAAGAAGAACGCATAAAAAGGAAAATAAACTAGCATGGATATTACAGTGAAAAAGTATGAGCACCGACAACTAGCATGAGTGTGTGAATATGAATGTAATGTCGGTGAGAAATAAGTACTCCCCCAAGCTTAGGCTTTTGGCCTAAGTTGGTCTATTGCCACGGCTGGCCTGGCAGATATCCAAAGCTGTAGTTGGGTCGTACTGAGATGCAGCGGCTATTGCATCGTGGGCTGCAACTTGGAGGCGAGCTGCCCTCGTCCTCCTCTCGTATTCATTTGCCTCCTCCCTGGTTATGACATATCTCCCCTTTGCCTGAAAGTCAAAGAGAGTAGGAGCAGGGAGAACAATATTGACAGCGTGACGCCTGTCAAAGATTAGTCGGTACTGGAGAGGCGGTTCACTCCTCTCAACAAACTGATGACGAACCATAGCCTCGTAATCTAAGTAAACAGGAGGCAACTCAATATCATACTCACGTATGGGTATATCATGAAAATTAGCTAGACGGGTTGCATAAATTCCACCAAAGAAATCTCCATTAATTTTATTATTATGCAACCTACGTGCAACAATGGCTCCCAAATTATAATGTTTATCTCCTAATACAGCACTCCTGAGAACACTAAGGTCAGGGACACACATGTGACATGCTTCATCTTTACCATTGATGCACCTACCTATGAAGAGAGCAAAATAATGTATAGCAGGAAAATGAATGCTCCCTATGGTAGCTTGTGTTATATCTCTAGATTCCCCCACAGTTATACTAGCAAGAAAATCTCTAAACTCAGACTTGCGAGGCTCTCTAGTGCTACCCCATTGTGGAAGTTTGCAAGCAGTATTAAAATCCTCTAAGTCCATAGTATAAGAATTTTCATGAAGATCAAATAGGACAGTTTGAGAATTGCGTGATGATGAAACTACAAACCTTCTCGCAAAGGAATAAGTGAGGTAGTGGTACTGACGACACTTTTCTGCCTCGAAGCTCTCAAGATCAGCGTTACACACATATGCGTTAAATTCTTCCTTGATTCCTGCTCGATCCATAAAGTCCTTTGATGGCCATTCACAAGCCCGCACTTGAGCTTCCCATGGTGGTTCATCGTCCGCATCACGTATTGCGAGCCTAGGCCCTTGCTTCCTTGAAGGACCACCTTGGTACATTTTCCTAAACATAATTCTTCCTCTGAAAAATTTCTGAAAATTTTAGTAGCTCAAAATAAAAGTGAACAAAACTCAAAAAAATTGATAGCAACTACTCCTACAAGTGCCTAGAGACTATATCATGCATTAGAACTACATGGGACCATATAAATTTGACATGCAAGCTCAAGAACAGGGTCACCTAGGAAGCAAAAAATTTGCAATGAATAAAGCACTAGAACAAAAACTAATTGGACCATTGGAGGAGTCACATACCAAAGAACAATCCCCCAAAGCAGTTTGTGAGTGGAGCTTTGAGCAAGGAGATCGAAAATGGAAGCAAGATGAGCTAGAACTCGTGTTTGAGCTGGTTGGTGATTTTTTGGGAGGAAGAAGAAGTGTGTGGGTGCTGGAATAAGTGCAGGGGAGCCACCATGGGACCACGAGGCAGGGGGCGCGCCCAGGGGGTGTGGGCGCGCCCTGGACCCTCGTGGCCAGGTGCTTGCTCACCCTAGTATGTTCTCAGTGCCAGATATTCTCAAATATTCCAGAAAATATCATATTTCAATTTCGGGGCATTTGGAGAACTTTTATTTTCGGGGTATTTTTTATTGCACGGATAATTCAGAAAACAGAGAGAATATACTATTTTTGCTTTATTTCAACTAAATAACAGAAAGTAAAAGGAGGGTACAGAAGGTTGTGCTTTCTAACTTCATCCATCTCATGCTCATCAAAAGGAATCCACTAATAAGGTTGATCAGGTCTTGTTAACAAACTCATTCCGAATTGCATGAAACCGGAGAATTTTCGAATAGCACTAGGTTACCTCAACGGGGATATGCACGTCCCCAATAATAAAAATATCATATCTCTTTTTGACAGTAGGAAGAGGAAATTCAAAGCCTCCAAAAATAATCGATGGAATTTTTCCAATAGAGTTTATGAACTTGAGGTTGTTTCCTCGGAAAGTGTACCGTATGCTCATTGCCATTAACATGAAAAGTGACATTGCCTTTGTTGCAATCAATAACAGCCCCTACAGTATTCAAAAAAGGTCTTCCAAGAATAATAGCCATACTATCGTCCTCGGGAATATCAAGAATAACAAAGTCCATTAAGATAGTAACGTTTGCAACCACAACAGGCACATCCTCACAAATACCGAGAGTATAACAGTTGATTTATCAACCATTTGCAAAGATATTTCAGTAGGTGTCAACTTATTCAAATCAAGTCTACGATATAAAGAGAGAGGCATAACACTAACACCGGCTCCAAGATCACATCAAGCAGTTCTAACATAATTTCTTTTAATGGAGCATGGTATAGTGGGTAGTCCTGGATCTCCAAGTTTCTTAGGTATTCCACCCTTGAAAGTATAATTAGCAAGCATGGTGGAAATTTCAGCTTCCGGTATCTTTCTTTTATTTGTAATAATTTCTTTCATGTACTTAGCATAAGGATTCATTTTGAGCATATCAGTCAAACGCATACGCAAAAAGATAGGTCTAATCATTTCAGCAAAGCGCTCAAAATCCTCATCATCCTTTTTCTTGGATAGTTTGGGAGGAAAAGGCATGGGTTTCTGAACCCATGGCTCTCTTTCCTTACCGTGCTTCCTAGCAACAAAGTCTCTCTTATCATAACGTTGATTCTTTGATTGTGGGTTATCAAGATCAACAACATGTTCAATCTCTACATCATTATCATTGCTAGGTTGAGCATCAACATGAACATCATCATTAACATTATCACTAGGTTCATCCTCATTACTAGATTGTGTTTCAGCATCAGAAATAGAAATATCATTGGGATTCTCAGGTGTGTCAGCAACAGGTTCACTAGAAGCATGCAAAGTCCTATCATTTTTCTTTTTCTTCTTTTTAGATGGACTAGGTGCATCTAAATTATTTCTCTGAGAATCCTGCTCAATTCTCTTAGGGTGGCCATCAGGATACAAAGGTTCCTGAGTCACTTTACCCCCTCTAGTTGCAAATCTAATAGCAAAGTCATTATTCTTACTATTCAATTCATTGAGCAAATCATTTTGAGCTTTGAGCACTTGTTCTACTTGAGTGGTAACCATAGAAGCATGTTTACTAATGAGTTTAAGTTCACCTTTAACTCTAGACATATAATCACTCAAGTGTTCAATCATATAAGCATTGCATTTTAATTCTCTACCAAAATAAGCATTGAAATCTTCTTGCTTAACCATAAAATTATCAAACTCATCTAAGCATTGGCTAGCAAACTTAGTAGGAGGAATTTCAGCTTTATCATATCTATAGAGACAATTTACGTTTACTACCTGTGTCGGGTTATCAAGACCATATGTTCCTTCAACAGGCGGTCAATTAAGACCATGTATTTCTTAAACAGGAGGTAAATTCTTAACATCTTCAGCTTTTATACCTTTTTATTTCATGGATTTCTTTGCCTCTTGCATATCTTCAGGACTGAGAAATAGAACACCCCTTTTCTTCGGAGTTGGCTTAGGAGTTGGTTCAGGAAGTGTCCAATTATTTTCATTTGTCAACATATTATTCAATAGAATGTCAGCTTGATCAACTGTTCTTTCCCTGAAAACACAACCAACACAACTATCCAGGTGGTCTCTGGAAGCATCGGTTAGTCCATTATAAAAGATATCAAGTATTTCATTTTTCTTGAGAGGATGATCAGGCAAAGCATTAAGTAATTGGAGAAGCCTCCCCCAAACTTGTGGGAGACTCTCTTCTTCAATTTGCACAAAATTATATATTTCCCTTAAAGTAGCTTGTTTCTTATGAGCAGGGAAATATTTAGCAGAGAAGTAATAAATCATATCCTGGGGACTACGCACACAACCAGGATCAAGAGAATTGAACCATGTCTTAGCATCACCCTTTAATGAGAATGGGAATATTTTAAGGATATAATAGTAGCGAGTTTTCTCATCATTAGTGAACAGGGTGGCTATATCATTTAATTTAGTAAGATATGCCACAACAGTTTCAGATTCATAGCCATAGAAAGGGTCGGATTCAACCAAAGTAATTATCTCAGGATCGACAGAGAAATCATAATCCTTATCAATAACAAAGATAGGTGAAGTAGCATAAGCAGGATCATATTTCATTCTAGCATTCAGAGATTTTTCTTTCAGCTTAGCTAATAATTTCTTAAGATCACTTCTATCATTGCAAGCAAGAAAGTCTCTAGCAGTTTCTTCATCCATAACATAACCCTCAGGCGCAACAGGCAATTCATATCTAGGGGGAGAATCTTTATCATCACTTTCATCAATATTATCAGTTTCAATAATTTCATTCTCTCTAGCCCTAGCAAGTTGTTCATCCAGAAATTCACCTAGTGGCACAGTAGTATCAAGCATAGAAGTAGTTTCATCATAAGTATCATGCATAGCAGAAGTGGCATCATCAATAACATGCGACATATCAGAATTAATAGCAGAAGCAGGTTTAGGTGTCGCAAGCTTACTCAAAACAGAAGGTGAATCAAGTGCAGAGCTAGATGGCAGTTCCTTACCTCCCCTCGTAGTTGAGGGATAAATTTTGTTTTCTCGTCTTTCAAGTTCCTCATAGTGACCAGCAGATATAAATCCCAAGTGACTCAAAGAATAGAGCTATGCTCCCCGGCAACGGCGCCAGAAAATAGTCTTGATAACCCAAAAGTATAGGGGATCGCAACAGTTTTCGAGGGTAGAGTATTCAACCCAAATTTATTGATTCAACACAAGGGGAGCCAAAGAATATTCTCAAGTATTAGCAGTTGAGTTGTCAATTCAACCACACCTGGATAACTTAATATCTGCAGCAAAGTATTTAGTAGCAAAGTAGTATGATAGTAGCGGTAACGGTGGCAAAAGTAACAGTGATAGTTTTGTAGTAATTGTAACAGTGGCAACGGTAAAGTAAATAAGCGAAGAACAATATGTGAAAAGCTCGTAGGCATTGGATCGGTGATGGATAATTATGTTGGATGCGATTATTCATGCAACAGTTATAACATAGGGTGACACAAAACTAGCTCCAATTCATCAATGTAATGTAGGCATGTATTCCGAATATAGTCGTAGGTGCTTATGGAAAAGAACTTGCATGACATCTTTCGTCCTACCCTCCCATGGCAGCGGGGTCCTAGTGGAAACTAAGGGGTATTAAGGCCTCCTTTTAATAGAGTACCGGACCAAAGCATTAACACATAGTGAATACATGAACTCCTCAAACTACGGTCATCACCGGGAGTGGTCCCGATTATTGTCACTTCGGGGTTGCCGGATCATAACACATAGTAGGTGACTATAGACTTGCAAGATAGGATCAAGAACTCACATATATTCATGAAAACATAATAGGTTCAGATCTGAAATCATGGCACTCGGGCGCTAGTGACAAGCATTAAGCATAGCAAAGTCATAGCAACATCAATCTCAGAACATAGTGGATACTAGGGATCAAACCCTAACAAAACTAACTCGATTACATGATAAATCTCATCCAACCCATCACTGTCCAACAAGCCTACGATGGAATTACTCACGCACGGCGGTGAGCGTCATGAAATTGGTGATGGAGGATGGTTGATGATGACGACGGTGACGGATTCCCCTCTCCAGAGCCCCAAAAGGACTCCAGATCAGCCCTCCCGAGAGAGTTTAGGGCTTGGCGGCGGCTCCGTATCGTAAAACGCAATGAATATTTTTCTCTGATTTTTTCTCCCCGAACACGAATATATGGAGTTGGAGTTGAGGTCGGTGGAGCACCAGGGGGCCCACGAGGCAGGGGGCACGCCCAGGGTGGGCAGGCGCGCCTCCCGCCCTCATGGACAGGGTGTGGGCCCCCTGGTCTTGATTCTTTCGCCATTATTTTTTATTATTTCCAAAATTAATCTCCGTGAAGTTTCAGGTCATTCCGAGAACTTTTGTTTCTGCACGAAAATAACACCATGGCAATTCTGCTGAAAACAGCGTCAGTCCGGGTTAGTTCCATTCAAATCATGCAAGTTAGAGTCCAAAACAAGGGAAAAAGTGTTTGGAAAAGTAGATACGACGGAGACGTATCAGCCCTTGACCGAAGAGGGAGAAGCCGACGGTCGGTTAAGACGCGTTTAAAGTTCGGGTGAACACAGATATGATATAAGTACTTCGGTACATACAATCATTATACATAAAATTCTTTTACCCAAGTCACTTGGGGGCTCTTAAAATTTATATGAGCTGTTTTATAGTAAATGTATTTTCTTCTTGGTCGTTGCAAAGTCTTTTTCTACCGCTCCTTTTTCGACTCGAGTGTATGGTCAATAGCCGGATAGCCTATCTTCTCTCTAAAAGCCGCTCGAGTTTAGTTTGCTAAACTGGCCTTGGAGAAGTACTCCGCCTTTGGGATAAGGAGCTTGAAGCCGTAGGCTGACCTGCTTGAAGTCCTGAGATCGGATGTGTAATGTTAAAGCATGACAGAAGCACAATTTTTTTCTTCCAATTTTCGGATTGGCACCGAACACTTGATCTTGTTCGGACGTCAAGTTTTTACTGACGTTTTTTGGTTTTCTAAGCTTATGTGTAACGCCCACGATGTGGCTATATCTCCCACGTGTCGAGGCACGACTTAGAGGCATAACCGCATTGTGGTTTAGTCGCAAGAAGGGTCATCTTCACACAATCCCATGTAATGAACAAGAATGGGATAAGGAGTTGGCTTAAAATCGCCACTCCACACCATACATAAACAAATTCATACATCATTCAAGATACACCCATAGACCGACTACGGTCAAATCCAGATAAAAAGAAGATAACCCAACTGCTAGATCCCCGATTGTCCCAACTGGGCTCCACTACTGATCAACAAGAAACGAAACATAGTAACGACCAAGGTTCTCGTCCAACTCCCACTTGAGCTCAGTTGCGTCACCTGCACTGGTATCCTCAGCACCTGCAACTGTTTTGGAAGTATCTATGAGTCACGAGGACTCAGCAATCTCACACCCGCGAGATCAAGACTATTTAAGCTTATGGGTAGGAGAAGGTAGTGAGGTGGAGCTGCAGCAAGCACTAAGCATATATGGTGGCTAACATACGCAAATAAGAGCGAGAAGAGGAGCAACGGAACGGTCGTCAACTAGTAATGATCAAGAAGTGATCCTGAACTCCTACTTACGTCAAACATAACCCAAAAGCCGTGTTCACTTCCCGGACTCCGCCGAAAAGAGACCATCACGGCTACACACGCGGTTGATGCGTTTTAATTAAGTCAAGTGTCAAGTTCTCCACAACCGGACATTAACAAATTCCCATCTCCCACATAACCGCGGGCACGGCTTTCAAAAGATAATACCCTGCAGGGGTGTCCCAACTTAGCCCATTATAAGCTCTCACGGTCAACGAAGGATATTCCTTCTCCCGGGAAGACCTGATCAGTCTCGGAATCCCGGTTTACAAGACATTTCAACAATGGTAAAACAAGACCAGCAAAGCCGCCCGATGTGCCGACAAATCCCGATAGGAGCTCCACATATCTCGTTCTCAGGGCACACCGGATGAGCAAGATGTCGGGTTGGCATAGACCCTGGTTGCCTAGGGGGCGCCGGACATCGCCCGGTTTGGACTAGCACTCGAAGGAGCACTGGCCGGGGGGGTAAATAAAGATGACCCTTGAGTCTGCAGAACCCAAGGGAAAAAGGCTTAGGTAGGCAAATGGTAAAACCACGGTTGGGCCTTGCTGGAGGAGTTTTATTCAAAGCGAACTGTCAGGGGGGTCCCATAAATCACCCAACCGCGTAAGGAACGCAAAATCAAGGAACATAACACCGGTATGACGGAAACTAGGGCGGCAAGAGTGGAACAAAACACCAGGCATAAGGCCGAGCCTTCCACCCTTTACCAAGTATATAGATGCATTAATTAAAATAAGATATATTGTGATATCCCAACATATCCATGTTCCAACATGGAACAATCTTCATCTTCACCTGCAACTAGCAACGCTATAAGAGGGGCTGAGCAAAAGCGGTAACATAGCCAAACAACGGTTTGCTGGGAAAGGTGGGTTAGAGGCTTGACATGGCAATATGGGAGGCATGATATAGCAAGTGGTAGGTAGCGCGGCATAGCAATAGAGCGAACAACTAGCAAGCAAAGATAGAAGTGATTTCGAGGGTATGATCATCTTGCCTGAAATCCCGCAAGGAAGAAGAACGAGTCCATGAAGAAGACAAACAGACGTAGTCGAACGAATCCTGACAACTCCGGAACGAAACCGAAGCTAGCGAGAGAAGCAACCCGGAAAGAAACAAACAACATAGTAAACAACCACCACATACACATGGCATGATGCACAATCATGTATGATGCATGTCCGGCTTAAAGAGGCATGGCATGGGAAAATGCACAAACAAAACTACAAATTAAGTGGAGCTCAATATGCAACTCGTTGCATATTGGCGAAACACCACATCAATTATTTAGTTCTCTCTCATTTATGTACCCAACAATATTAAATGTTGATTAACATGGCAAGAGGTGAAGCATAAGTAAACTAACTATTTAGGCAAGTTTAAATGAGGCCGGAACAACAAATAACAATTCCGGAAAATCCTCATATGCATATTTTAGATTTGGTACTGTTCTGCCCTAAAAACAATTTTAATGTTGTTAAACAGCAAAATAAAGTGCACCATGTTAAACTAGGCATTTTTCTACCCCATCTACATATAAAGTTTATTAAATTCCGAGTTACGGTTAATTAGTTATGAAATAAATCATTTTAACATGGCATTTATGCAAATAAATGCAAACAACATTTTTAGGCATTTTTAACATGGATAAAAGTGGCATATTATGAGACTAGACAGAATTCTAAGCATTTATCATATATGAAGTATTTACATATGATGCACGGTTGTGGAGTATATATATGCATGACCATGGAGGGTTTTTCTGTAAAACAGTAAAACATGAGATAATAGACAAAATTCGTCCAGAGCAGGAAAAAAACATGGCAGGCCGAATCTGCAGGCTGGCCCAACAGGAGGGAAAACAAAGGAGGGGCGCTGGGGCGCTCACCATGGGCCAAGGCCCAGGTCGATGAAGCAGCAGGCCCGCGGGAAGCTGGACTTGGCGCGGCGCTGGGCCTCGCAGGCAGATCGAAGCGAGGCAGGGCGTGGTCAACGCGCGGTCGAGCACTGTGGAGCACTGCTCGACCTGAAGCAGAGGGGATGCACGGGAAGCAGGGCGGTGATGGTGCTGACGGCGACGGGATCCGGGCAAAGAGGGCCATGGCGCTTCGCGGGCGCTGGAACGGGTCAACGCAGGGGGGCGGCAACGCTCGCTCGCTCGCTCGAACCGGATGAAGCAGATGCGATGGAGAGGGACTTGGCGTAGGGACGGCGGATCCAGGCAGCGGCAGCGGTTCCTTGCTGCAGAAACTACAGAGAGAGATCTGTGAGACGGACCACCAGGTAAGGGAGAGAGACAGGGAAGGAGAGGAGCGGGACGAGGCCGGTCCTGGTCGTGGTCGCTGGAGGGTGCGGCTTGCGGGGTCGGCGAGGTCGGCAGGGAGGCCTCGGGCGCGAGGATGGATCGAGGAGCTCGGCTCCTGGACGAGGGGAGGTTGGAGAGGAAGGGCGCGGTCCTGCTGGTCCGGTGCTGCTCCAGTTCGACGGAGCTTGACGGCAGCGATGCAGAAACAGAGGTCTCCGGCGCGGGAGGCTAGCGAGGGAGGGGAGCAGCGGGCTGGTGGCACTCCGGCGATCTTGGTCGCAGGGACGCGAGTCCGTGGCACCGGCGTGGTTCCTAGTGCGGGGGTTCCATTCCCGGCGCTGGAATGGAGGCGGGAGCACAGGCGTCCATGGCGGGGACCTGTAGAGGAACAAGAGAGAGCTGAGAGTGATACATGAGAAGGGGAGGGAGATGTAGAGGAAAAGGAGTAGGGGATGGCGAGCAGTTCCTGCTGGTGCTCCGGCAAGGCTGTGCTCGTGGTCGACGGGTGGATCGAGGAGGGGACGGAGGAGAAGAAAAGGGGAAGGGGCGACGGGGTCCTGGTGGTGCTGCTGCTTGCAGCCGGTGGCGAGCTGCTCGTGATCCCCTCGGGATCGAGCAGAGGAGGCGCTGGTGGATGGAGGGGCTGTTGATTGGTGGATTCGAGATCGCGGGGGGGGGATCCCGAGGAGGAAGAGGCAGTGGGCTGGCGGCGGCGGAGGGGTTCGGAGGATGGGACAACTCTCCTCAATTTTAGGGTTGGTCAATATATATATATATATATATATATATATCTCAGGGAGATTAGATTAGGGGCTATTTGGGCCCTCCGATTAAAATTGAGCGGTCGAGAAAAATAGGCTAGGAAGTCCAAATAAGAAAACGGAGATGTTTAAAAGATGTTAGGGGATGATCCGGACCCAACGGTAACGATAGTCCGGTTCGGGTTCGGGGAAGTTTTCGGACACGGCGAGGGGTCGATGCACTGTGCAGAGAGGTTCAAATGGCCAGACAACAAAAGAACAGTTGTTCTCGAAAGGGGCAACGAAGGCAAAAGGGAGAAGCGGGAACTAAGAATGGATGCGAGTTTTAAGAAAACATGCGGATGCGATATGCATGATGACATGATGAAATGCAACAAGCAAAAATAAAACACACGACGACAACAAAATAGCTGGAAGACTTCTGGAGCGTCGGTCTCGGGGCGTTACAACACTCCACCACTACAAGAGGATCTCGTCCCGAGATCTAGGATGACACCGGAGAGAAACGGAAGGGGAAGAGGTAAAACAAATTGCTTCTTGACAAACGAGTGAAACCAAAGAACCTTGAGAGGTCGCATAGCTTGAAGAAATGACATGATAGAGGTGAACAAAATTTAAAACACTCCGTTATCAAAGAGGAACAAGGAACATTGCGAGAACCTTTGTAGGTTGAAGAATATGAAACAAGAGCTTAACGGATGAAAAGGAATATGAAAGCACACCGGTAGAAAAGAGAAACAAGGAACTCCATGTGAACCTTGGAGTTTGCAAAGCTATGAATGACGAGAACAATGGACGAGAAGTACATGCAAGCACTCCGGTTGAAACGAGATGTACAAGGAACGATAATGATCTATTACGATAACACTCCGGTTGGAAAATGAAAGGGGTAGAATATGAACTTGGCAAATGGAAAGCACTTGGATGGGACTCTGGTTAAAAGAGGAATGATCGACACAAAAGACCGGTTTAATGGATAAGCATGAAAAGAACACGATCTTCACAAATCGAGATGATGAGCGAAGAGAGCAACATCACATTGCCTCCGGAAGAAGGAATAGAAGATGGATCATTGGAATAAAAGAATGGAGAAGGAAATGCCAACTTCTGCCACAAATGCGCTTGGAAAACACCCTTCCATGGAGGTAAGAACGGAGTAGTTGGAAAAACCAACAACGAAACGAATGAGCTTGTAGTGGGCTTATAGAAAACTTCTCAAGATAGAGGCAAAATTCTGCCACTACGGAAACAGTTGATTGGATTGAGATCAACAAGGAGAAGAAAACTTCTTCACCAAGATGAGAAGGAGAAAATTTGATCATTGATAAACACCACAAATAGCTACATTCCTTAGGGAAGGCTATAGGTGAAATATAACCCAATATAACTCCAACAAAAATATTGATAGGTTGCAAAAGGATCTCCTGAACGAAGATAAAAATGATGGGTTTAAATATCTCATTCTTAACAACTTGCGAATCATGAAACACGAAGGGAAATTATCAACAATGACATAACACCACCTCAAAAGATAAGGTAGAAAGTATTGCACTTCGGAATGCAAGATGAAGAATGCTTGAACTCCCCAAAACAAAATGTGTGTTGAACACCATGTTTATTTTGGAGTAAGCTTGACGGATCATAACTCCGAGAGAAATCTTGACGAACAATTGAAGAATGAAAGAATCCTTGCAATGATTTAGATGGAGCTTCAGGACGATATAATGAGGAAACTTTGAACTCCGGAAAGAAAAGATGAAGCATCTCGAACCGAGAATGTGATATGATGAACAAACTCCGGAAAGAAGAGATGAATAACTTAGAGCTGAGAAATTGATACCATAACGAACTCCGGAAGAAGGAATTAATCACTTGGATGAAACAATAATAAGAATTATGTTATGCGTATCCTTCACCAATTTAAATTGATGACAAGCAACGGATTTTGGCATACTACTTATTTTCGTAGAAAGGATTAAGATAGATATTGCGCAAACTTGGGAAGGTCTTCATCGAACCACCAGTAGGATTGAAACAACGAATAAATTGATATGATAAAGAAGGAAGAGAAATCTTGAACGAACCACCGCGAGAATTGAAAATGAACGAAGTAAAGGGGTGAATCACCGGTAAGAATTAGAGAACGAATGAAGATACTTGAGGGAATTTGATAAACAAGAACGAAGAGATCACGAGCTGATTAGAGAATACTTGAACGATGCACCGGAAGAATATGGAGATGAACAAAGAGACATCAATTTAGAATAATTGGAGAACGAGGCTGAAAACTTACATCGAAGAAATTTTCTGAAATGATGACCTTTGGATGATCAAGAAATGAAAACAACTCTGAAATGCTCCGGATGGGTAAGAATAGAATTGCGCGATTGGAAACAATTTGAGAGGATGGTAACAAGTTAGAACCATGAATCTTCAAGAGAACGGACCAAGATTCAAGAGAAATTCTCCTACCTTGATCTTGAAATGTTGAGAATGACGATGAGAAACACCACCATGAGTTGTTGAGATACTCCGGGATGAAAATTAGAAAGATTGAACCAACAATGAAAAGAATTTGAAAGATTTTGGAGAAAGACATATGACTGATGAAAAATTCATTCTTACGTCAAACTTTGAAAAGAATTTGAGAATAACTCCAGAAAAATTAGAAGAGTCAGGTAAGATCCTCGAAAAAGACCTGTGGGTTAGGGTCCACTCAAAAGATACACCGTTGGAAAGATTGCTTGAAAGAGAGATTACACCGGTTGAATTAAATGGCTTGAATGAGATAACAACCTCAAAATAGCTTGAACGGATTGGGAATGGAAACGTGAATCTTCTGACATATCTTGTAAACTCCGGAACCAATGAAAATAGTGAGAGGTGAATGATTGAGAGGTGCACCGGTATAAGAAAGCATTGAAGCGAGGAAAGGAATATGATCAACACTGAAAGCTTGAATTGAATCCACCGGAGAAGAAAATGAGAACAAGGACGGATGAACTTGAAGCTCCTAAGCATCTTCGTGAGAATCACCGGCTAAGAACATTGACGGAAAAGAATGGAGAGACTTCACATGAATAAAATGGATACTTGGTTAAGACATCTGATTCCTTGAAGGAAAAAGGTGGGAGGGCGGGAAAACAAAGACAACTTGGGACGGATAAAGCAAACACCGTTGCAAAGAACTGAGAATTGATCTCGCGAATGTTGAAATGATCGGATCCACTTGAAAAAGAGCACGTCGGTTGGAAAAGAATTTGGATGACAATCTCGATGATCAAGAAGGATTGGTATTCACATAGAAGTATGAGAACACCGCTTAGGAAAGGTATGGAATCAACACTTGACTTCGAAGCAACTCGAATACCACAACTTAAAACAAAAGAAAGGATTGGCTCGCAGAATTAGCCGGAACAAACATATGATAGAGATTTCGTCCGAAGTTTTCGTGGTGGGGCCCACACGGGCTCGATCGTACAGCACCATCATGTACAAGGCAGTGCACTTGACATACGAAGCGTCCCCGAGTCGGCATAGCCAAGGACTCTTTAAGACACTATGAGACCACTGTAAAACCAACCGTGGATAGGCGGACCACTAGACGTCGAACCCCAACCTCATATCATGCATCTGTCGGAAAGATATCCTATGAGCTACTTGAATTCCCACTTATAAACTCCCGAAACTTTCTGGTTATGCAATCAGGTGTTGGGGATACAGGGGACACAAAATATATCACCCAAACTAACAATACCTAGATCCAGCTGTATCCATCCTTCAACACATAACCAAGAAAACTTCGGACATCATTTACCTCAACCTTCGAAAAACATCCGTTATACGACTTATGGCAATACTCCCGAACTCCCGCCCCAGTACTGGGTGGCGTCAAGGTGATCTCACCAACAACTACATAAAAGAGATTTTCGATGTCGGCGAAACTCAGGTATTCCAGAACTGTAACGATAAAATTGTGACGACAACACCTCGGAGCTCAACTCCCCGGGACACTGCCACAACCCCTAAATGTCAGGAGGCACCAAGAACAATGTTCTCGTCACAAAACCGTCGGAATGATTCCAAGATACCCGCGTGATCCTAAATTTTTTTAGTGAAATTTGAGGAGAGAAGATTCAAAACTTCTACGTCAGGAGGCCTCACCAGAGCGACGAAGGGACTGAGGAGTAAAAAGAATCCTACTCTCCAATATATATAATCCTAAGACTCAATTTTTTTTTCTAGACTCAACAACGTCAGCGATTCGATCAAGCAGGGGGCTCCTAAGTCGGGGATGGCTCTGATTACCAACTTGTAACGCCCACGATGCGGCTATATCTCCCACGTGTCGAGGCACGACTTAGAGGCATAACCGCATTGTGGTTTAGTCGCAAGAAGGGTCATCTTCACACAATCCCATGTAATGAATAAGAATGGGATAAAGAGTTGGCTTACAATCGCCACTCCACACCATACATAAACAAATTCATACATCATTCAAGATACAGCCATAGACCGACTACGGTCAAATCCAGATAAAAAGAAGATAACCCAACTACTAGATCCCCGATCGTCCCAACTGGGCTCCACTACTGATCAACAGGAAATGAAACATAGTAACGACCAAGGTTCTCGTCGAACTCCCACTTGAGCTCAGTTGCGTCACCTGCACTGGTATACTCGGCACCTGCAACCGTTTTGGAAGTATCTGTGAGTCACGAGGACTCAGCAATCTCACACCTGCGAGATCAAGACTATTTAAGCTTATGGGTAGGAGAAGGTAGTGAGGTGGAGCTGCAGCAAGCACTAAGCATATATGGTGGCTAACATACGCAAATAAGAGCGAGAAGAGGAGCAACGGAACGGTCGTCAACTAGTAATGATCAAGAAGTGATCCTGAACTCCTACTTACGTCAAACATAACCCAAAAGCCGTGTTCACTTCCCGGACTCCGCCGAAAACAGACCATCACGGCTACACACGCGGTTGATGCGTTTTAATTAAGTCAAGTGTCAAGTTGTCTACAACCGGACATTAACAAATTCCCATCTGCCACATAACCGTGGGCACGGCTTTCGAAATATAATACCCTGCAGGGGTGTCCCAACTTAGCCCATTATAAGCTCTCACGGTCAACGAAGGATAGTCCTTCTCCCAGGAAGACCCGATCAGTCTCGAAATCCCGGTTTACAAGACATTTCGACAATGGTAAAACAAGACCAGCAAAGCCGCCCGATGTGCCGACAAATCCCGATAGGAGCTGCACATATCTCGTTCTCAGGGCACACCGGATGAGCAAGATGTCGGGTTGGCATAGACCCTGGTTGCCCAGGGGGCGCCGGACATCGCCCGGTTTGGACCAGCACTCGAAGGAGCACTGGCCGGGGGGGGGGGGGTAAATAAAGATGACCCTTGAGTCTGCAGAACCCAAGGGAAAAAGGCTTAGGTAGGCAAATGGTAAAACCAAGGTTGGGCCTTGCTGGAGGAGTTTTATTCAAAGCGAACTGTCAAGGGGGTCCCATAAATCACCCAACCGCGTAAGGAACGCAAAATCAAGAAACATAAGACCGGTATGACGGAAACTAGGGCGGCAAGAGTGGAGCAAAACACCAGGCATAAGGCCGAGCCTTCCACCCTTTACCAAGTATATAGATGCATTAATTAAAATAAGATATATTGTGATATCCCAACATATCCATGTTCCAACATGGAACAATCTTCATCTTCACCTGCAACTAGGAACGCTATAAGAGGGGCTGAGCAAAAGCGGTAACATAGCCAAACAACGGTTTGCTGGGAAAGGTGGGTTAGAGGCTTGACATGGCAATATGGGAGGCATGATATAGCAGGTGGTAGGTAGCGCGGCATATCAATAGAGCAAACAACTGGCAAGTAAAGATAGAAGTGATTTCGAGGGTATGATCATCTTGCCTGAAATCCCGCAAGGAAGAAGAACGAGTCCATGAAGAAGACAAACGGACATAGTCGAACGAATCCTCACAACTCCGGAACAAAACCGAAGCTAACGAGAGAAGCAACCCGGAAAGAAACAAACAACATAGTAAACAACCACCACATACACATGGCATGATGCACAATCAAGTATGATGCATGTCCGGCTTAAAGGGGCATGACATGGAAAAATGCACAAACAAAACTACAAATTAAGTGGAGCTCAATATGCAACTCTTTGCATATTGGCGAAACACCACATCAATTATTTAGTTCTCTCTCGTTTATGTACCCAACAATATTAAATGTTGATTAACATGGCAAGAGGTGAAGCATAAGTAAACTAACTATTTAGGCAAGTTTAAATGAGGCCGGAACAACAAATAACAATTCCGGAAAATCCTCATATGCATATTTTAGATTTGGTACTGTTCTGCCCTAAAAACAATTTTAATGTTGTTAAACAGCAAAATAAAGTGCACCATGTTAAACTAGGCATTTTTCTACCCCATCTACATATAAAGTTTATTAAATTCCGAGTTACGGTTAATTAGCTGGGCCTCGCAGGCAGATGGAAGCGAGGCAAGGCGTGGTCAACGCGCGGTCGAGCGCTATGGAGCGCTGCTCGACCTGAAGCAGAGGGGATGCAGGGGAAGCAGGGCGGTGATGGTGCTGACGGCGATGGGATCCGGGTGAAGAGGGCCATGGCGCGACGCGGGCGCTGGAATGGGTCAACGCAGGGGGGCGGCAGCGCTCACTCGCTCGCTCGAACCAGATGAAGCAGATGCGATGGCGAGGGACTTGGCGCGGGGACGGCGGATCCAGGCAGCGGCAGCGGTTCCTTGCTGCAGAAACTACAGAGAGAGAGAGAGCTGTGAGAGGGACCATCAGGTAAGGGAGAGAGATAGGGAAGGAGAGGAGCGGGACGAGGCCGGTCCTGGTCGTGGTCGCCGGAGGGCGCGGCTTGCGGGGTTGGCGAAGTCGACAGGGAGGCCTCGGGCGCGAGGATGGATCGAGGAGCTCGGCTCCTGGACGAGGGGAGGTTGGAGAGGAAGGGCGCGGTCCTGCTGGTCCGGTGCTGCTGTAGTTCGACAGAGCTTGACGGCAGCGACGCGGAAACAGAGGTCTCCGGCGCGGGAGGATAGCGAGGGAGGGGAGCAGCGGCCTGGTGGCACTCCGGCGAGCTTGGTTTTGTCATCATATTTAGGATAAACACATTTGGAATATCATTTGAATTGGACTGTATGATGGTATTTGCTTGTACTAGCTCAATGATGCATATTTGAATTGAATGGACAATCTAAGTTTCGAGTTGGAGACATTGATTTTCAAAACTGGCACTTTTTTGCGTGCAAAACAAATAAATTCTCGGCCATGATATCATAGTCGGCCGTACAAGAGCAGAACACTTATAATTTCAGGCGCCAAAAGCTTTCAAACTTCCCGCTCACATCGAAATATCTCGCGCCTGAAAGTTTAACCCTGCGATATTCCTGTTTTACCCCTGCCACATGAACAAAGAAGGGCTGCTTTGGTAACTCCATTGTTTTCCCCTCTTTGCCCCCAACATTCTTCCCCATAGCCCCTTCCCTTCCCCTCCCTGACTCCCCCCAACCATGGCAAGCCATCTAATCTAGTCCTCCGCCGCAGCGGTGGACCTCACACCCTGCCGGATCTACCTTCTGCAGCTTGGAACCCCCAACTGCCAACTCACAACTTCACCGGAGCCACTTCACCGACTGGCTTGTCCACCGCTCCAGATCTCCTTGACCGCCATCATGGTCCACCGCACCGGATCTGCTTAACTAGTGCCCTCGTTCACCACAGCCCTTCACTGACTCCATCGTCATCTCCATCGCTGGCCCTTCATACAAGCCCTCATCTGCCGCAACAGATCCGCCTTACCGAAAGCACCGTACACCGCGCCCGCCAAAGCCTACGTCCACTGCACCGGATCCGCTCCACGGACGCCATATTCAACTCCACCGGCCCTTCTTTACTAACGCCGCAGCCTCATCAGGTTATTTCGATTTGTACACCTTTGGTTTTTCTCTTCTTTATCGTGCAACTGTTCACTTACCACAAATGAGCTTTCTTGTATGTCGACAAGCGCCGCAACCGAACACCGGAGCCGCTTAAGCGACGGCGACAGCCGGCCCAAACTCAACCGCAACACGAGCACCATCGATGATCCTTAGCTATCAAGTATGACAACGATACCCATACGCCGCCGAGAATCAGGTTCTATTATCCAACGGCCGGCGCCTACGTTCACTTTATTAGCATAAGCACCGCACCTTTGAATTCCTTCAGGGCATCATTCAATTTTTCATGAGACGCGTTATTCTGCTTGCACCTGTAGGACCATACTTCTAGCAGTGAACATGTTACATGTGCTAAATTACATACCAGTGCACATATAGTTAATATGCTTTAGTTTTGTCCTAAGTATTACTGTACTTCCTAGATATCACTGCCTACTATTTTACTTCTTGCATGCTATATTTATGATAATGGTGTTGTTCTGATGCCACCTGTTGGTTCCATCAGACTGTTTCATGTTCTCTATGCTTAATTACACATCAGCAAACTAGCATGTGGTTCCGCTGCTTTTTGTTCGTTTTACCCTATATTTTCTGATGCTAGCTATTACATCACTGCTCTGAGCCTCTGTTCATTACTTTTTTGTGTGTTCTTGATCTTCCCAAGTTGCATGACTAATTTGAGGCTTCTATTAGTTATGGAGCTGCCAACCCCATCAAGAAAAACATTTGTTCTTTTGGGGCTGGCACCTCGAACAAGCATAAAAATAGAGTAAAGCAGATATATTGTCGTGTAAGCACACACCCTTATTTCATTAGTTTAGATGAACCATTGATGATCAATTCGAACCAGTGCATGGAATTAAAATTAATTTTACCTAAATAGAGGGTGCAGAATAAACTACAACAACTAGATTTGCAACCACGGGATGCTGACAATATCTTCAAAGAACATTGCAACAGCAGCGAGGCTTCACAACAAGATATGGTAAACCAGTGTGTTTTAGTACATGTGAAATGTAATGCATGTGGGCTGCTTTCTTGGCTTGTGCCCTCAACCTGTAATCCTACAGAATTACAAATAGTTCAGTTGTCTGCTTTGCTGTATTGCTTGATTCGAATGCTTGTTTCTTACTTGTTAGGCTATACCTGAGTTGGCCAATATGTCAGTAGTGCCTGCTGTACTATCGTAAAGAAATGCATGCCTAGTTCATTTGAGTCCTTAACTTTTCCTCTGAACTTCATCACAAGACCGTCTTCGTAGTTTATATGAGGCCACACTGTTAAGTGCTTTCTCAGATTATTTGAACTGCTTAGATGCCATGGCAACTTAAATATAGCGGTGGTACACTCCCTTTCAACTAGGGATGTCAACTGGGTCCCGTTTAATCCCGATTAAAATCCACTAGTGGTATGATAGTTCAAAAGAGTTTTTGTTTTTTGAGGAAAATGAACTAGGGAGCTAGCAAAAACTAACTAGATGGGACTGGCGGATGTCGTTTATTTGCCACTTACATCCCTAGTTTCATCTTACCATTTTAATTTCTTTTCGGCTGATGCTGCTTCGAACCATTTAAATATAGCTTGCCATGCTCGGCAATAATTCATATGTCATTTACCATGTAAGCTTACTGCCTGGATCATGCGATAACTTTCTCTTACTTATGTCCAGCGGAAACCTTTCAGGATGCCGTTCACACTAGGACACAATGTACAACCCCAGAATCTATTTGTGGAAGCAGTGCGCCATCCATGTTACCAGATGGTAGCAGTTCAGAGGCAACACCGCCGGCGAGCAGTATGAGCATAGATATTATAGTTCTTGAGGCTCTACTAGAGGTAGAAAGAGATGGTGTGGCTGCCATGAATGAGGTAATCTTGATCTTGAGGCTGGAAATTATGCAATTAGCTGCACACATTATGCAAGCAACCCAAGAATTGGAGGAAGTAAGAATGTTGCATTTGAAGATGGAGGAGGTCCTGCTGTTTCTGCTATCTGAAGCCCAGGGTAATCCCAGTTCTTCATTATATACCAGTTGAAATTGTCAATAGATTATTGTACTTGCATGTTCTGTCATGCCTCTGAATGGATTATGTTGTAAGACCCCCTATGTTCTCCATGTGTTGTAATGATCCGAATTTTTTAGGCGAGGTAATCCTCAGTACTTGTATGATTGGCATAAGGTGAACTATTTTTCGTGTGAGCATATTGTATTGGATGAAATAACTGTTTGACTCAAAGTGTATCCAACCTACTGAATTCGAAGATCACGGCATTTCTAAATCATAATCATATATGAAGGTGGAATAAATCTTTGTTGTGGTTTCGAAGAAATAAATAACAAAATATAGAATTATCGGTGGATATTTGTAATCGAATACAAATTGGATTTGAATTTAGTTGCCAGGGCCCAGGGCAAACGTGAATGCTAATTCTCCCAAGTTTTGAACGAAGCGGCTAAACACCCACTATCATTTGTGGGCTGCCTGACGCAAGTGTTTGCGAGATGGAAATTACTGTCTACCCCTGACACTTTGACATCCTTATTGACCGGATTTACACTGCTGTCGATAGGGGTAGACTAGTGACTTCAATCAGACGTGACACGACCGCCTTTGAGCCCATTCAGACACGGTGGGCGCCAAACGTGGGCGGCAAAACACATTTGATTCAAGCTCATCCGAAAGACATGTGTCTCTCCCTCCATTTCCCCATTCATAGACAGTGGGCGGCAAAACAAACTCTCCTCGCTCGAAATCGATGTAGGCAAATATTTTAAATAGGGGCAGATGTGTAATTTCCCTCAGACGTGACACAACCGCCCTACCTGTCAGCCCCGTTCATACACCATGGGCGCCAACCGTGGGCGGCAAAACACCCTTTCCTCGCCCAAAATCGCTACCGGCAAATATTTGGGAGATGCGAGATTACCGTCCTATCCCCAACCGATGTGATGTCCGAAATTTTAAATGGGGGATAAGTTCGTAACTTTCCCACATATCAGACAAGCGCGTCCCAAAGTTTTAGATCCCCCTCCCCCTCCATTTCCCCATTCATACACCGTCGGGGCCACAACAACCTCCCCACTGCGGCCAGCCTCCTCCGTCCGCCACCCCATCCTCCACCTTGCCCGAGCCGCTACCCCGTCGTCCACTTCAAGAGATGGACGTCTCTCATCCACGGCGCCGGACCAGGATCCTTTCATCGCGTTCTCTTGCTTCATCGGCGCCGTCGTCTACCTTGCCGTTGCCGCTCCTACGACCGCCTCGTCCACGGCAACATGATTTATCCCCCGACCTGGCCGTCTGCTGTCTAAAGTCTTCTTCCCCGCCGCCGACAGCCATCGCACCCGCAGCACGCTGAACGTATCAGCAGGGGCCTACACGGCATCGCAAGAGAGGTGGTACTCTTCCATATGTGCTTAACTAATTGATCTCACCCGAAAAATAGATCGTAAATTGTTTACTGTACTTTTCTTGTCCGTACCAAATCGTAGTGGCTAGTTGAAAGCAAACATTGGTTGCGAAGTTGCTTTGTCCGGTTTGCACCTTCAGATCCGCCATGGCACGATCACTATACTCGTAAAGCTTATGGTTTCCCCCCTTTATATTCACTACCATCATCGTAGGTGCTTCGTGACGTGCTAGCACTGCTCATCAAGACCTCAACCCATCAAGCGAAACAACATGCCACTGATGTCTACTACGCAACCTTCTTCTTGTAGACGTTGTTGGGCCTCCAAGTGCAGAGGTTTGTAGGACAGTAGCAAATTTCCCTCAAGTGGATGACCTAAGGTTTATCAATCCGTGGGAGGCGTAGGATGAAGATGGTCTCTCTCAAGCAACCCTGCAACCAAATAACAAAGTGTCCCTTGTGTCCCCAACACACCCAATACAATGGTAAATTGTATAGGTGCACTAGTTCGGCGAAGAGATGGTGATACAAGTGCAATATGGATGGTAGATATAGGTTTTTGTAATCTGAAAATATAAAAACAGCAAGGTAGCAAGCGATAAAAGTGAGCGTAAACGGTATTGCAATGCTAGGAAACAAGGCCTAGGGTTCATACTTTCACTAGTGCAAGTTCTCTCAACAATAATAACATAATTGGATCATATAACTATCCCTCAACATGCAACAAAGAGTCACTCCAAAGTCACTAATAGCGAAGAACAGATGAAGAGATTATGGTAGGGTACGAAACCACCTCAAAGTTATTCTTTCCGATCAATCCATTGGGCTATTCCTATAAGTGTCACAAACAGCTCTAGAATTCGTACTAGAATAACACCTTAAGACACAAATCAACCAAAACCCTAATGTCACCTAGATACTCCAATGTCACCTCAAGTATCCATGGGTAAGATTATACGATATGCATCACACAATCTCAGATTCATCTATTCAACCAACACAAAGTACTTCAAAGAGTGCCCCAAAGTTTCTACCAGAGAATCAAGACGAAAACGTGTGCCAACCCCTATGCATAGGTTCATGGGCGGAACCCGCAAGTTGATCACCAAAACATACATCAAGTGAATCACGTGATATCCCATTGTCACCACAGATACGCACGGCAAGACATACATCAAGTGTTCTCAAATCATTAAATACTCAATCCGATAAGATTACTTCAAAGGGAAAACTCAATCCATTACAAGAGAGTAGAGGGGGAGAAGCAACATCAGATCCAACTATAATAGCATAGCTCGCGATACATCAAGATCGTGCCAAATCAAGAACATGAGAGAGAGAGATCAAACACATAGCTACTGGTACATACCCTCAGCCCCGAGGGTGAACTACTCCCTCCTCGTCATGGAGAGCGCCGGGATGATGAAGATGGCCACCAGTGAGGGTTCCCCCCCTCCGGAAGGGTGCCGGAACAGGGCCCCGATTGGTTTTTGGTGGCTACAAAGGCTTGCGGCGGCGGAACTCCCGATCTCTTCTGTTCCCCAATCATTTTAGGGTATATATAGGTGAAAGAAGTACGTCAAGGGAGCCACGAGGGGCCCATGAGGGTGGAGGGCGCGCCCGGGGGGGTGGGCGCGCCCCCCTGCCTCGTGCCTCCCTCGTTGCTTTCCTGGAGTGCACTCCAAGTCTCCCGGGTTGCTTTCCTTCCAAAAATAACTTCTCCAGTTGGTTTCATTCCGTTTCGACTCCGTTTGATATTCCTTTTCTTCGAAACACTGAAACAAGGGAAAAAACAGGAACTGGCACTGGGCTCTGGGTTAATAGGTTAGTCCTAAAAATAATATAAAAGTGTTTAATAAAGCCCATAAACATCCAAAACAGATAATATAATAGCATGGAACAATCAAAAATTATAGATACGTTGGAGACGTATCAGCATCCCCAAGCTTAATTCCTGCTCGTCCTCGAGTAGGTAAATGATAAAAACAGAATTTTTGATGTGGAATGCTACCTAACATATTTATGTTCTTTATTGTGGCAAGAATATTCAGATCCATAAGATTCAAGACAAAAGTTTAATATTGACATGAAAACAATAATACTTCAAGCATACTAATAAAGCAATCATGTCTTCTCAAAATAACATGGCCAAAGAAAGCTATCCCTACAAAATCATATAGTCTGGCTATGCTCTATCTTCACGAGACAAAATATTTAAATCATGCACAACCCCGATGACAAGCCAAGCAATTGTTTCATACTTTTGATGTTCTCAAACTTTTTCAATCTTCACGCAATACATGAGCGTGAGCCATGGACATAGCACTATAGGTGGAATGGAATGGTGGTTGTGGAGAAGACAAAAAGGAGAAGATAGTCCGACATCAACTAGGCGTATCAACGGGCTATGGAGATGCCCATTAATAGATATCAATGTGAGTGAGTAGGGATTGCCATGCAACGGATGCACTAGAGCTATAAGTGTATGAAAGCTCAACAAAAGAAACTAAGTGGGTGTGCATCCAACTCGCTTGCTCACGAAGACCTAGGGCATTTTGAGGAAGCCCATCATTGGAATATGCAAGCCAAGTTCTATAATGAAATATTCCCACTAGTATATGAAAGTGACAACATAGGAGACTCTCTACAATGAAGATCATGGTGCTACTTTGAAGCACAAGTGTGGTAAAAGGATAGTAGCATTGTCCCTTCTCTCTTTTTCTCCCATTTTTTATTTGGGCCTTTTCTCTTTTTTTAGGCCTATTTTTTCTCTTTTTTTTTCATCCGGAGTCTCATCCCGACTTGTGGGGAAATCATAGTCTCCATCATCCTTTCCTCACTGGGACAATGCTCTAATAATGATGATCACAACACTTTTATTTACTTACAAGTCATGAATTACAACTCGATTCTTAGAACAAAATATGACTCTATATGAATGCCTCCGGCGGTGTACCGGGATGTGCAATGACTCATGAGTGACATGTATGAAAGAATTATGAAAGGTGGTTTGCCACAAATACGATGTCAACTACATGATCATGCAAAGCAATATGACAACTGTAACGCCCCGACACCGACGCTCCAGAAGTCTTCCAGCTGCCTTGCTGTCGCCGTGTGTTTTATTTTTATTTGTTGCATTCATCATTGCATCATCCGCATTGCATCCGCATGTTTTCTTAAACTCGTGGTCCGTTCGTAGTTCCCGCTTCTCCCTGTTGCCTCCGTTGCCCCTTTCGAGACCAACCGGGTTCTCGTTTCCCTCTTCTTTGTTTGCCTTATCTCTCTGCACAATGCATAAAACCCCTTCTCGCGCGCGTCCAAAACCTGTCCCGAACCCGACACGCTCGGTCGTGACCGCTGGATTCAGATCATCCCCAAACGTTTATAAAACATCACCGTTTTCTTTGTTGAACTCTCCTAGCTTATTTTTCTTGACCGTCCGATTTAAATCGGAGGGACCAAATATCCCCTAACTTAAATTCATCTGCTATATATATTAGTCCAACCCTAGACCAATCCCTAAATTCAAGCCCCTTGTCCCATCGATCCCATCGCGCCGCCGCCACTCCTCCAGTCCCCTCTGCATTGGGATCCCCTCATTCCTTCCCGAGCAAACCCAGCGCCACCACCCACCTTCCTCGATCGGCACGCCTGCCCGATCCACCACCGCACTACCGCCCGCTCCTCCCGTCACTCGAACCCTCCAGCTGAGCGCCTCCTCCTCACCTCGTCTTCCTCAGGCCGGCCACCAGCAGCAGCTTCAGGCCAGCCCCGCCGCCAAGTCCCTCGCGCAATCCCCTACCTCGTCCTTGCGCTGCCTCTAGGAACCAACCGAGGAAAGAGCCTCACGCTCGTGTGCGAGCACGCACATGAGCTTCTGCGCCCGCGCGTCGATCCCGCCGCCTCTCCCTCAACCGGACGTCGTGCCGGCGACCAGCTCCCCCAGGCCGGCCTCGCCTCCCTTCTCTTCCTGTCCCCTTCCTCCCTTGGTTCCTCTTTTCTTTCTCACTCTAGTATCTCCCGCCCTCTCTATTCTTTGCAAGAGTATGCCATGGAAGCTGCAAGGAGCTCCAGCCTGCCGGCCACCATCTCCAGTCAGATCCGTCTGGTCCCGGCCATCTTCATCGACCGCCGGCCATCCCTGCCCGCCTTGCGCGTCGCTGTCGTCGCCTTCATACCGTAGCCCAAGCGCTGCTCCGCGCCGCGCTGCCTCCTTCTGTCGGGAGCAGATAGAGGAAGCTGCCCCTGCCCGTTGACTTCCCACACCGGCATGTGCGCAAGGGACGCAAGGCTAGGGGCGCCCAGCTCCTTCTGCTCACCCAGCCAACCAAGGGCCAGCATCGCCATGGCCGCCGGCCTCTGTTTTCCCGCTGTGAGCAAGTTCCTCCATAACCGAAGCTTCGATCTTTTCCTAGATCCGTTCTGGCATGTAGAGGTTATTTAGAATTGCCACTATGTTCCACCGCAAGCATATCAGTTAGCCCAGTTGCTAGCGTGGCCTCTATCCATTCGAGGGGTCTGGGGTGCGAGTGCCAGCCGCCCCTATTTTTTTGCTTAGTTTTCCTGTTATTTTGCACTCCCACATCTGCTTCGGGCCAGATCTGCTGCTGGGCTTGCACAGTGCATTGCATTCGGCCCGTTGCTATTTTTTTGGCGTGCTGCGAATTTCATATTATCCTGAGAGTGCAGTTTTGCAGAAAACCCCTCATACATCATGCATATAATAACTTCACAACCGTGCATCGGATTAAAATAATTTATATATGAAAAATGTCTAGAATTTCATCTAGTTTCATAATATGCTGCTCTCATCCATGTTTAAAAATGTTTAACTTGATGTTTGTTTAATTTTGCCTAAATAACATGCTAAAATGATTTATTTCATAACTAAATAACCGTAGCTCGGATTTTATTAAACTTTATATGTAAATGGGGTAGAAAAATGCATAGATTAATATGGTGCACCTTGTTTTACTATTTAACAACAATAAAATATGGTTTTAGGCAGAACAGTACCAAATCTAAAATATGGACATGAGGATTTTCCGGAATTGTTGTTTGTTGTTCCGGCCTCATTTAAACTTGCCTAGATAGATAGTCTTACCATGCTTCACCTCTTTCCATGTTTAATAACATTTAATATTGTTGGGTACATAAACGAGAGAGAACTAAATAATTGATGTGGTGTTTTGTCAATATGCAACTCGTTGCATATTGAGCTCCACTTAATTTGTAGTATTGTTTGTTGCATTTTGTCATGCCATGCCTCATTAAACCGGACATGTATCATACTTGTTTGTGCATCATGCCATGTTTATGTGATGATTGTTTACTATGTTGTTTGTTTCTTTCCGGGTTGCTTCTCTCGTTACCTTCGGTTTTGTTCCGGAGTTGTGAGGATTCGTTCGACTACGTCCGTCTGTCTTCTTCATGGACTCGTTCTTCTTCCTTGCGGGATCTCAAGCAAGATGACCATACCCTCGAAATCACTTCTATCTTTGCTTGACAAGTTGTTCGTTCTATCGCTATGCTTGCGCTACCTACCACTTGTTATATCATGCCTCCCATATTGCCATGTCAAGCCTCTAACCCACCTTTCCTAGCAAACCGTTGTTTGGCTATGTTACCGCTTTTGGTCAGCCCCTCTTATAGCGTTGTTAGTTGCCGGTGAAGATGAAGATTGCTCCATGTTGGATTATGTTTATGTTGGGATATCACAATATATGTTACTTTAATTAATGCATCTATATACTTGGTAAAGGGTGGAAGGCTCGGCCTTATGCCTGGTGTTTTGTTCCACTCTTGCCGCCCTAGTTTCCGTCATACCGGTGTTATGTTCCTTGATTTTGCGTTCCTTACGCGGTTGGGTGATTTATGGGACCCCCTTGACAGTTCGCTTTGAATAAAACTCCTCCAGCAAGGCCCAACCTTGGTTTTACCATTTGCTACCACCTATCCCCTTTTCCCTTAGGTTCTGCAGACTCAAGGGTCATCTTATTTTAACCCCCCAGGCCAGTGCTCCTTCGAGTGTTGGTCCGAACTGAGTAGACTGCGGGGCCCCCTTGTGGAAACTCGAGGCCTGGTTTTACTCGTAGGATGTCTCATCCGGTGTTGCCCTGAGAACGAGATATGTGCAGCTCCTATCGGGATTTGTCGGCACATCGGGCGGCTTTGCTGGTCTTGTTTTACCATTGTCGAAATGTCTTGCAATTGGGATTCCGAGACTAATCGGGTCTTAGAGGGAGAAGGAATATCCTTCGTTGACCGTGAGAGCTTATAATGGCCTAAGTTGGGACACCCCTGCAGGGTATAAACTTTCGAGAGCCGTGCCCGCGGTTATGTGGCAGATGGGAATTTGTTAATATCCGGTTGTAGAGAACTTGACACTCGACTTAATTAAAATACATCAACCGCGTGTGTAGCCGTGATTGTATCTTTTCGGTGGAGTCCGGGAAGTGAACACGGTTTTTGGGTTATGTCTGACGTAAGTAGGAGTTCAGGATCGCTTCTTGATCATTACTAGTTGACGACCGTTCCGTTGCTCCTCTTCTCGCTCTGATTTGCGTATGTTAGCCACCATATGTGCTTAGTCGCTGCTGCAACCTCACCACCTTACCCTTTCCTACCCTTAAGCTTAAATAGTCTTGATCTCGCGGGTGTGAGATTGCTGAGTCCTCCTGGCTCACAGATACTTCCAAAACAGTTGCAGGTGCCGATGATACCAGTGCAGGTGACGCAACTGAGCTCAAGTGGGAGTTCCACGAGGACCTTGGTCGTTACTATGTTTCGTTTCCTGATGATCAGTAGTGGAGCCCAGTTGGGACATTTGGGGATCTAGCATTTGGGGTTGTCTTCTTTTCTTTTGGTTCTGTAGTCGGACCTATGTGTGTACTCTGATTGATGTATGAATTTATTTATGTATTGTATGAAGTGACGATTGTAAGCCAACTCTTTATCCCATTCTTGTTCATTACATGGGATTGTGTGAAGATGACCCTTCTTGCGACAAACCACAATGTGGTTATGCCTCTAAGTCGTGCCTCGACACGTGGGAGATATAGCCGCATCATGGGCGTTACAAGTTGGTAATCAGAGCCATCCCTGACTTAGGAGCCCCCTGCTTGATCGAATCGCTGTCGTTGTTGAGTCTAGAACAAAAAAATGTTTTGAGTCTTAGGATTATATATATCGGAGAGTAGGATTCTTTTTACTCCTCAGTCCCTTCGTCGCTCTCGTGAGGCCTCCTGACGTAGAAGTTTTGACTTTTCTCTCCTCAAATTTCACAAAAAAAAAATTTAGGATCACGCGGGTATCTTAGAATCGTTCCGATGGTTTTGTGATGAGAACATTCTTCTTGGTGCCTCCTGACATTTAGGGGTTGTGGCAGTGTCCCGGGGAGTTGAGCTCCGAGGTGTTGTCGTCACAATTTTATCGTTACAGTTCTGGAATACCTGAGTTTCGCCGACATCGAAAATCTCTTTTATGTAGTTGATGAGATCACCTCGACGCCACCCAGTACTGGGGCGGGAGTTCGGGAGTATTGCCATAACTCGTATAACGGATGTTTTTCGAAGGTTGAGGTAAATGATGTCCGAAGTTTTCTTGGTTATGTGTTGAAGGATGGATACAGCTGGATCTAGGTATTGTTAGTTTGGGTGATATATTTTGTGTCCCCTGTATCCCCAACACCTGATTGCATAACCAGAAAGTTTCGGGAGTTTATAAGTGGGAATTCAAGTAGCTCCTAGGATATCTTTCCGACAGATGCATGATATGAGATTGGGGTTCGACGTCTAGTGGTCCGCCTTTCCACGGTTGGTTTTACAGTGGTCTCGTAGTGTCTTAAAGAGTCCTTGGCTATGCCGACTCGGGGACGCTTCGTATGTCATGTGCACTGCCTTGTACATGATGGTGCTGTACGATCGAGCCCGTGTGGGCCCCACCACGAAAACTTCGGACGAAATCTCTATCATATGTTTGTTCCGGCTTATTCTGCAAGCCAAATCCTTTGTTTTGTTTTGTTTTGTGGTATTCGAGTTGCTTCGAAGTCAAATGTTGATTCCATACCTTATTCTAAGTGGTGTTCTCATTTTCCTATGTGGATACTAATCCTTCTTGATCATCGAGTTTGCCATCTTAATTCTATTTCCAACCGTTGTGTTTCTCTTCGAGATGATCCCATCATTCTCCCCATTCGGAAGATCAATAATAAGTTTTCTCAACGTTGTTTGTTTCATCTGCCCCAAGTTGCCTTTGTTTTCCCGCCCTCCCACCCTCTTTCTTCAAGGACTCAGATGTCTTAACCAAGTATCCATTTTATTCACGTGAAGTCCCTTCATTCTTTTCAATCAATGTTCTTACCCAGTGGTTCTCATGAAGATGTTCTTCAAATGTTTTTCTCATGCCGGTGTATCTCTTAATCACTCACCTCTCGCTTTCCATGTGTTCCAGAGTGTTGAAGATATCTCAGGAGATTCGTGTTTTCATTCAAGATCCGTTCAAGCTATTTCGAGGTTGTTATCTCATTCAAGCCATTTAATTCAACCGGCGCAATCTTTCTTTTAAATCGTTCAACCGGTGTTATCTCCTTTTCAAGTAATCATTTCAACGGTGTTTCTTTTGAGTGGGCCCTAACCCACAGGTATTTTCCCAGGATCTTACCTGACTCTTCTAATTTTTTTTCTGGAGTTATTCTCAAATTCATTTCAAAGTTTGACGTAAGAATGAATTTTTCATCAGTCATATGTCTTTCTCCAAGATCTTTCAAATTCTTTCCATTGTTGGTTCAACCTTTCCAATTTTCATTCTGGAGTGCCTCAACAATTCATGGTGGTGTTTCTCATCGGCATTCTCAACATTTGAAGACCGAGGGAGAATTTCTCCTAAATCTTGGTCCGTTCTCTTGAAGATTCATAGTTCTAGCTTATGCCATCCTCTCATAATTGTTTTTGATTGTGAGAATTCTTTTCATACCCATCTGGAGCATTTCATGAGTTGTTTTCGATTCTTGATCATCCAAAGGCCATCATGTCATAATTATTCATTCCAGCTTTCAGCTCTCGTTCTCGAATTCTTCCAGTGCATCGTTCAAGTATCCTCTAGTCAGCTCATGATCTATTCATTCTCATGTATCTAAATTCTGTCAAGTATCTTTATTCGTTTTCTAATTCTTCCCGATGAATTGCGCCTTTGCTACTTTCATTTCCAATTCTTACGGTGGTTTGTTCAAGAGTTCTCTTTCTTGGTTATCATATTAATTCATTCGTTGTTTCCAAATCCCACCGGTGGTTCCATCAAGACCTTATTCAAGTTTGCGCTATATCTATCTTAATCCTTTCTACGAGAATAAGTAGTATGCCAAATCCGTTGCTTGTCATCAATCTAAATTGGTGAAGGATACGCGTAATGTAATTCTTATTCTTGTTTCCTCCAAGTGATTAATTCCTTCTTCCGGAGTTCGTTCATGATATCAAATTCTCGGTTCCAAGTTGTTCATCTTTTCTTTCCGGAGCTCCAAGTTATTTCAATTATATCATTTCAAAGATCCATCTAAATCATTGCAAGGATCACCTTGTTCTTTCAACTTCTCTTCCTTTCTATCATTCTTTTATTATCGGAGTTCCTCATGGAGGATCAACATGGTGGCTCATCAAGGATTCCTTTCATTCTTCAATTGTTCTTCAAGAATTCTCCCGAAGTTATGATCGGCCAAGCTATACTCAAAGATAAACTTGGTGTTCTACACATGTTTTGTTTTGAGGAGTTCAAGCATTCTTCATCTTGCATCCCGAAGTGCAATTCTCTCTATCTTATCTTTCGAGATGGTGTTATATCATTCTTGACAATCCCCCTTCATGGTTCATGATTCACTAGTTGTCCGGAATGACATATTTTAAAACCATCAATTTCAATTCGTTCACGAGATCTTTTCAATCCTTTAATCTCTTTGTTGGAGTTATCTTGTGTCATATTTCACCTAAAGCCTTCCCTAAGGAATGTTGCTATTATGGTGCTTATCAATGATCCAAGTTTTCTCCTATCCTCTCGGCGAGAGAAGTTTTCATCTCTTCGTTGATCTCAAGCAAGCAACTGTTTTCCGTTAGTGGCGGGTTGGCACCTCATAATTTTGAGATGTGTTCCATAAGGCCTCAACAAGCTTGTTCTTTTCGTTGTTGATTTTCCAACAACTCTGTTATAACCTTCTTGGAAGGGTGCTTTCCAAGCTCATTTGTGGCAGAAGTTGTCATTTTCTTCTCCATTCCTTTATTCCAAGGATCTATCTTCTATTATTTATTGTTTCCGGAGGCTTTGTGATATTGCTCTCTTCGACCAATCATCTTGTTTTGTCAAGATCATGTTATTTTTCCTTTCTTATCCGTTTAGCCGGAGTGTCGTGTTTTCGTTCGAGTTCTCTCATCTTATCAAGTTTTGTCTCCTTCCTCAACCGGAGTGCTGTCTGAAATCTTTCTTACCCCTTGTGCCATTCTTTCATTAGTTCCGGAGGCAACGTGTTGTTAATTTCATCGAGTATCATCTCATCTTGTCAAGATCATGCTAAATTCCTTCCATTTACAGTCGGAGTGCTGTCCAAATTATATCACTCTTATTCCTTCTCTATATTGTTTTAACGGGAGTGTTGTCGTAATTTATCTTTATCGTTCCTTATACATCTCGTTTCAACCGGAGTGCTTGCATGTACTTCTTGTCCATCGTAACCATTTTTGTTTGCTTTTCAACCTACAAGGTTCTCGTAATGTTCCTTGTTTCTCTTTTCTAACAGAGTGCTTGCACTCGCGTTCATCTCCATTGTATTCTTCTTTAAATTTTTTAACCTCTCAAGGTTCGTGGTTTCACTCGTTTGTCAAAGAAGCAACTTTTGTTTTACCTCTTCCTCTTCCGTTTCTCTCCGGTGCCATCCTAGATCACGGGATGAGATCCTCTCATAGTGGTGGAGTATTGTAACGCCCCGAGACCGACGCTCCAGAAGTCTTCCAGCTGCCTTGCTGTCGCCGTGTGTTTTATTTTTATTTGTTGCATTCATCATTGCATCATCCGCATTGCATCCGCATGTTTTCTTAAACTCGTGGTCCGTTCGTAGTTCCCGCTTCTCCCTGTTGCCTCCGTTGCCCCTTTCGAGACCAACCGGGTTCTCGTTTCCCTCTTCTTTGTTCGCCTTATCTCCCTGCACAATGCATAAAACCCCTTCTCGCGCGCGTCCGAAACCTGTCCCGAACCCGACCCGCTCGGTCGTGACCGTTGGATTCAGATCATCCCCAAACGTCTATAAAACATCACCGTTTTCTTTGTTGGACTCTCCTAGCTTATTTTTCTTGACCGTCCGATTTAAATCGGAGGGACCAAATATCCCCTAACCTAAATTCATCTGCTATATATATTAGTCGAACCCTAGACCAATCCATAAATTCAAGCCCCTTGTCCCATTGATCCCATCACGCCGCCGCCACTCCTCCAGTCCCCTCTGCCTTGGGATCCCCTCATTCCTTCCCGAGCAAACCCAGCGCCGCCACCCACCTTCCTCGATCGGCACGCCTGCCCGATCCACCACCGCACCACCGCCCGCTCCTCCCGTCGCTCGAACCCTCCAGCTGAGCGCCTCCTCCTCACCTCGTCTTCCTCATGCCGGCCACCAGCAGCAGCTTCAGGCCAGCCCCGCCGCCAAGTACCTTGCGCAATCCCCTACCTCGTCCTTGCGCTGCCTCCAGGAACCAACCGAGGAAAGAGCCTCGTGCTCGTGTGCGAGCATGCACATGAGCTTCTGCGCCCGCGCCTCGATCCTGCCGCCTCTACCTCAACCGGACGTCGGCGCCGGCGACCAGCTCCCCCAGGCCGGCCTCGCCTCCCTTCTCTTCCTATCCCCTTCCTCCCTTGGTTCCTCTTCTCTTTCTCACTCTAGTATCTCCCGCCCTTTCTGTTCTTCGCAGGAGTATGCCATGGAAGCTGCAAGGAGCTCCAGCCCGCCAGCCACCATCTCTAGTCAGATCCGTCTGGTCCCGGGCATCTTCGTCGACCGCCGGCCATCCCTGCCCGCCTTGCGCGTCGCTGTCGTCGCCTTCGTACTGCAGCCCAAGCGCTGCTCCGCGTCGCGCTGCCTCCTTCTGTCGGGAGCAGACAGAGGAAGCTGCCCCTGCCCGTTGACTTCCCACGCCGGCATGTGCGCAAGGGCTGCAAGGCTAGGGGCGCCCAGCTCCTTCCGCTCACCTAGCCAACCAAGGGCCAGCATCGCCATGGCCGCCGGCCTCTGTTTTCCCGTTGACGACCGTTCCGTTGCTCCTCTTCTTGCTCTTATTTGCGTATGTTAGCCACCATATGTGCTTAGTCGCTGCTGCAACCTCACCACCTTACCCTTTCCTACCATTAAGCTTAAATAGTCTTGATCTCGCGGGTGTGAGATTGCTGAGTCCTCGTGGCCCATAGATACTTCTAAAACAGTTGCAGGTGCCGATGATACCAGTGCAGGTGATGCAACTGAGCTCAAGTGGGAGTTCGACGAGGACCTTGGTCGTTACTATGTTTCGCTTCCTGATGATCAGTAGTGGAGCCCAGTTGGGACGATCGGCGATCTAGCATTTGGGGTTGTCTTATTTTCTTTTGGTTCCGTAGTCGGACCTATGTGTGTACTCTGATTGATGTATGAATTTATTTATGTATTGTGTGAAGTGGCGATTGTAAGCCAACTCTTTATCCCATTCTTGTTCATTACATGGGATTGTGTGAAGATGACCCTTCTTGCGACAAACCACAATGCTGTTATGCCTCTAAGTCGTGCCTCGACACGTGGGAGATATAGCCGCATCGTGGGCGTTACAACAATGATGAAGCGTGTCATAATAAACGGAACGGTGGTAAGTTGCATGGCAATATATCTCGGAATGGCTATGGAAATGCCATGATAGGTAGGTATGGTGGCTGTTTTGAGGAAGGTATATGGTGGGTGTATGATGCCGGCGAAAGGTGTGTAGTATTAGAGAGGCTAGCAATGGTGGAAGGAAGGGAGTGCGTATAATCCATGGACTCAACATTAGTCATAAAGAACTCACATACTTATTGCAAAAATCTATTAGTTATCGAAGCAAAGTATTACGCGCATGCTCCTAGGGGGATAGATTGGTAGGAAAAGACCATCGCTCGTCCCCGACCGCCACTCATAAGGAAGGCACTCAATAAATAAATCATGCTCCGACTTCATCACATAACGGTTCACCATACGTGCATGCTATGGGAATCACAAGCTTTAACACAAGTATTTCTCAAATTCACAACTACTCAACTAGCATGACTCTAATATCACCATCTTCATATCTCAAAACATTCATAAGGAATCAAACTTCTCATAGTATTCAATGCACTTTATATGAAAGTTTTTACTATATCCCTCTTGGATGTCCATCATATTAGGACCAAATTCATAACCAAAGCAAATTACCATGCTGTTTAGGACTCTCAAAATAATATAAGTGAAGCACGAGAGTAAACGACAAACTACTCCGAAAGATATAAGTGAAGATCAATGAGTAGTTGAATAATTATGTAACTATGTGAAGACTCTCTAACATTTAAGAATTTCAGATCTTGGTAATTTATTCAAGCAGCAAGCAAAACAAAAGAAAATAAAATGACGCCCCAAGCAAAACACCTATCATGTGGTGAATAAAAATATAGCTCCAAGTAAAGTTACCGATGAATGAAGACGAACGAGGGGATGCCTTCCGGGGCATCCCCAAGCTTAGGCTCTTGGTTGTCCTTGAAAATTACCTTGGGGTGCCTTGGGCATCCCCAAGCTTAGGCTCTTGCCACTCCTTATTCCGCAGTCCATCGAATCTTTACCTAAAACTTGAAAACTTCACAACACAAAACTTAACAGAAAACTCGTAAGCTCCGTTAGCGAAAGAAAACAAAACACCACTTCAAGGTACTGTAATGAACTCATTCTTTATTTATATTGGTGTTAAACCTACTGTATTCCAACTTCTCTATGGTTTATAAACTATTTTACTAGCCATAGATTCATCAAAATAAGCAAACAACACACGAAAAACAGAATCTGTCAAAAAAACAGAATTGTCTGTAGTAATCTGTAACTAACGCAAACTTCTGGAACTCTAAAAATTCTAAAATAAATTGGTGGACCTGAGGAATTTGTCTAGTAATCATCTTCAAAAAGAATCAACTAAATAGCACTCTCCAGTAAAAAGTTCTAGCTAATCTCGTGAGCGCTAAAGTTTCTGTTTTTTATAGAATGATCATAAAGACTTCACCCGAGTCTTCCCAAAGGTTCTACTTGGCACAAACACTAATTAAAACATAAAACCACATATAACCAGAGGTTAGATGAATTATTTATTCCTAAACATAACCAAAAAGCATGAAACTAAAATAAAATTGGGTTGCCTCCCAACAAGCGCTATCGTTTAACGCCCCTAGCTAGGCATGATGATTTCAATGATGCTCACATAAAAGATAAGAATTGTAACATAAAGAGAGCATCATGAAGAATATGACTAGCTATGCATAGGGATTTTGTGAGCAAACAACGGAACAATAATCAACTAGCATAGGAAGGCAAAACAAGCATAACTTTAAAAATTTAAGCACATAGAGAGGAAACTTGATATTATTGCAATTCCTACAAGCATACATTCCTCCCTCATAATAACTTTCAGTAGCATCTAGAATGAATTCAACAATATAACCAGCACCTAAATCATTATTTTCATGATCTACTTGCATCGAAATTTTACTACTCTCCACATAAGCAAATTTCTTCTCATCAATAGTAGTGGGAACAAACTCAACAAAATAATTATCATGTGATTGAAAATTAAGATCAAGATGACAAGTTTCATGGTTATCATTATTATTTAAAGCATACGTGTCATCACAATAATCATCATAGATCGGAGGCATGCGCTCATCATAGTAAATTTGCTCATCAAAGCTTGAGGGACAAAAAATATCATATTCATCAAACATAGCATCCCCAAGCTTGTGGCTTTGCATATCATTAGCATCATCGGTATTCAAAGAATTCATACTAACAACATTGCAATCATGCTCATCATTCACATATTGTATGCCAAGCATTCTATGTAATTCTTCTTCTAGTACTTGAGCACAATTTTCCTTCCCATCATTTTCACGAAAGACATTAAAAAGATGAAGCATATGAGGCACCCTTAATTACATTTTTTTGTACTTTTCTTTTATAGACTAAACTAGTGATAAAAGAAGAAACAAAATGATTCGATTGCAAGATCTAAAGATATACCTTCAAGCACTCACCTCCCCGGCAACGGCGCTAGAAAAGAGTTTCATGTATACTACGCAACCTTCTTCTTGTAGACGTTGTTGGGCCTCCAAGTGCAGAGGTTTGTAGGACAGTAGCAAATTTCCCTCAAGTGGATGACCTAAGGTTTATCAATCCGTGGGAGGCGTAGGATGAAGATGGTCTCTCTCAAGCAACCCTACAACCAAATAACAAAGAGTCTCTTGTGTCACGAACACACCCAATACAATGGTAAATTGTATAGGTGCACTAGTTCGGCGAAGAGATGGTGATACAAGTGCAATATGGATGGTAGATATAGGTTTTTGTAATCTGAAAATATAAAAACAGCAAGGTAGCAAGCGATAAAAGTGAGCGTAAACGGTATTGCAATGCTAGGAAACAAGGCCTAGGGTTCATACTTTCACTAGTGCAAGTTCTCTCAACAATAATAACATAATTGGATCATATAACTATCCCTCAACATGCAACAAAGAGTCACTCCAAAGTCACTAATAGCGAAGAACAAACGAAGAGATTATGGTAGGGTACGAAACCACCTCAACGTTATTCTTTCCGATCAATCCATTGGGCTATTCCTATAAGTGTCACAAACAGCCCTAGAGTTCGTACTAGAATAACAAATTAAGACACAAATCAACCAAAACCCTAATGTCACCTAGATACTCCAATGTCACCTCAAGTATCCGTTGGTATGATTATACGATATGCATCACACAATCTCAGATTCATCTATTCAACCAACACAAAGTACTTCAAAGAGTACGCCAAAGTTTCTACCGGAGAATCAAGACGAAAATGTGTGCCAACCCCTATGCATAGGTTCATGGGTGGAACCCGCAACTTGATCACCAAAACATACATCAAGTGAATCACGTGATATCCCATTGTCACCACAGATACGCACGACAAGACATACATAAAGTGTTCTCAAATCATTAAAGACTCAATCCGATAAGATTACTTCAAAGGGAAAACTCAATCAATTACAAGAGAGTAGAGGGGGAGAAGAAACATAAGATCCAACTATAATAGCAAAGCTCGAGATACATCAAGATCGTGCCAAATCAAGAACACAAGAGAGAGACAGATCAAACACATAGCTACTGGTACATACCCTCAGCCCCGAGGGTGAACTACTCCCTCCTCGTCATGAAGAGCGCCGGGATGATGAAGATGTCCACCGGTGAGGGTTCCCCCCTCCGGCAGGGTGCCGGAACAGGGTCCCGATTGGTTTTTGGTGGCTACAAAGGCTTGCGGCGGCGGAACTCCCGATCTCTTCTGTTCCCCGATCGGTTTAGGGTATATGGGTATATATAGGTGAAAGAAGTACGTCAGGGGAGCCACGAGGGGCCCACGAGGGTGGAGGGCGCGCCCCCTGCCTCGTGCCTCCCTCGTTGTTTTCCTGACGTGCACTCCAAGTCTCCCGGGTTGCTTTCCTTCCAAAAATAACTTCTCCAGTTGGTTTCATTCCGTTTTGACTCTGTTTGATATTCCTTTTCTTCGAAACACTGAAACAAGGGAAAAAAATAGGAACTGGCACTGGGCTCTGGGTTAATAGGTTAGTCCTAAAAATAATATAAAAGTGTTTAATAAAGCCCATAAACATCCAAAACAGATAATAAAATAGCATGGAACAATAAAAAATTATAGATACGTTGGAGACGTATCAGCCACTCATAATTCCAAAGCTTAGGTGTTGAAATACGAATCTGATATGATGCTCATATTACTAAAACAGAGAACATTTAATTGGTCACCTAGTGTTCCTATATTCATTTCGAAAAGCATGTGCGCTACCCACTAGTCCAGCTAGTTCCACTTTCCTGATTTTACTCTTGATGCTTAGGGTTTTCCCCTTTTATCTACTCTACTATGATCTGCGTAGGTGCTTTCTATCGTACTAGCATTATTCCACCCTTCAAGCTAAACAACACAACACTCAAAATTCCAAAGTTTAGTTTTTCAAATATGATTGTGATATAATACTGATATTAGTTAACAGACACATTTAATTGTTTAGCTAAATGTCCCACTTGAGTTTCCAAATGCATGCCGCGACATATAGAGAGACAGCAGAATTGCATTTCTTTGTCACTTGTTGACTGTACTTTCTTGTCCATACCAAATCTTAGTTGCTATTTCAAAGCAAACATCGGTTGCTAACTACCGTTTGCGAAGTTTGCAGCTTCAGATCTGCCATCCCACTGCCATGGTCAACACTATACTCATCATGCTTACGGTTTCCCCCTTTTATGATGACCACGATCAGCCTACGTGGTTCGTGTCGTAATAGCACTTCTCCACCCATCAAGCTAAACAAGATTAGTTGTACAAATTCAAATCTGATATTAGTAAAACTGAGAGATGTTTAATTGGTCAGCTACATGTTCCTACTTTAGTTTCAAAATGCATGTGAGCCACATATGGAGAGACCAGAAGGAATACTATTTCTCTGTGCGCTCTGGTTCATCATGGGTGGGCAACCGACATTGTATAGAAAGACTTGTAATATCTTCAATCTGCTTGCTCTTCTACTCTTCTTTAAGATGATCCTCTTCTCTTCTTTAATAAGTATGTTCCTTGTTGGGAAGAGTAGCAGAGACATTTGCAGTCGACTGGTCAGGTTGAGTTGTTCTCCCTTAGTATATTTTGAATCTGTCTGGCCAGGTCGACTTGTTCTTCTTTACTATATGTTGAAGCTGTCATCTGCGAAGTATCATCACTTCTAGAGCTCTCAAATTTTGAGTAGTACGCCACATTATATTAATGCACAAACCAAATTACAGCATGCATGGCATCTCTCAGAAGAATTGCAGAGATAACACAAAGGGGTTTACAGGGAGGCAGTATTGGATTAGAATCACTTCTGCATTACAAAGATAATCTCACTTGTTTTTATGTTTCATGCATGTCAGGTATTGAACATTATCAAAATGTATATGAGAATGGGCGCACGAGAGGAATATTGCGAAGCAATCCACTAGCTAACAAACTTGGGATGGTGGAGGATGGCCTATCTCACTACTAGGAAAAGGCCTGCTAGTGGCGCACCTGTTTTGCCTACTAATGGCGCACTACTAGTGCGCCACTAGCACCACGCCATTAGATTTTATTACTAATGGCACACCATAGGTGCGCCATTAGTATACCAGATACTAATGGCGCACCAGGTAGTGCGCCATTAGTATACCATTTGGTGCGCTATTAGAATGCCTCCCAGGGGGCCATATTTAACCATGTGCTCTGGTTTACTAATGGCGCGCGTGTTGCTGATGCGCCACTAGTGTGCATTTTGCAGTGCGCCACTAAAGTTCTGGGTGGTGCGCCACTAGTATGAATATTAGGTATTATTTTCTTTTCTTTTCTGATATTTGCACAGGTAACAAAACATATTAACGCACATAATATAGACAGCACAACATATAAACAGCAGAGTTATCGAATACAATAGAAGATTAGTCTCCGAATACAATTCATCATATTAGTCTCCGAATTCAAAAGACCGAACAAAGTTAGAACATTACAAGTCTCGAAACCGCGAGTAGCGAGTTTGTCTTCACATTACAAGTCGATATCGATCATCTAAACTACCATCACATAGAAGAGAGCTGCGGTCATCACGATTAGCATCATCGCGATGAAACTGGTCTTCATCCGGTTCCTCCTCCGCTCCCTCCTCTCTCCCGCTAGATAGCGCGTGTATCTAGCTTCCGCCTCCGCCCTAGTGGTGTACCCTTTGTAACTGTTACCGCTGAAACGGTGAACCTGTCTCCGACACTCCTCCCAGTCGTCGTAGACTCCGGGAACCTTACCCTTGTACACGACATACGATGGCATCTCTATGCACTAGCCAAACAAAAGTTAGTAGCAATTCACAGACAATACATAAGCAATATATAAGTATGCAACAAAAGGATCGGAAGAGAAAAGCAACACATTAATAGCACGATTCATGGTCCTACTAATAAATAGCATCGATTACATATAAGTTGAACGACTGTCCAAACCAAAGAGACATACAAGTACATTAAAGTTTAATATTACAACATGAGCCAATCGACATTTCAGAACTACATAGCATCACTACTTTCGACTCGACTCAGGGACCGGAGCATGGATGAAGCTGCCGTCTTTCATGATGGTCATGAAATCGCGGGCGTTGTCAGCCTGCATTTGTAGCGTTGTTTCTATCTCACTGTTGGACGGTTGATGTCTGAGATAGAACTGCCCCGAGGTACGAAGGACATCTTGATGGATGATTTCCGCAAACTCCGACTGGATGCAAAAGAATTCTTGTCTGATGTCCGCATCCTGGATTGCCGACAAGCGCGCGGCCCAATCTTTGAGATTATTTGGTAGCAGAAGGTGATTATGGTCCCGTACGATCGCCCGCATGTGATGGAGGGCATAGTAGGCATCCTTCTGACCGCCAGGCGGCTGCTTGACGCAGGAGAATGTCGTATTGTGGCTGAAGATGTGCTTGCCGTACCTATGAACTGGCCTGCTGAAGGTGCCTCCAGATCTGACGTAGCCGGGGAGAACATCATCAAGAACTTTCTTGATATTTGTGTAGTCTTTCTTCGACTGACGGTCCGGGTCGAAATACGTGGCCATGGAATATTTCGGGCTTAAGAGGATGAGTGTGCAATGTGTGTCACTGCACAAAACACGGAATGTTAGAAAAAAAAGAACGATCGAAATCTAAAAAATCATATGTTACGGGGCGGTGAGGGGATGACTTACTCGGGAAAGTAAGGCACGAGGAAGTTATCCTTATCTGGGTTTGCCAGAATGACGCCTTCGAGGTATGAACTCGCGACTTGCCGGTCCCCAGCGCTGCCCAAGATCTTGGCACGCATGTAGAAGGGGTCGACTATCACGATGTCCGGGGTCTTGTCTCTAATGATCCGCATCTCCATACTCAGCGAAAATAGCCGAACGAAGGTGTAGTGCAGCGGATGAAGGTTAAACATAGCGAAGATGTCATCAAACCGCAGGACGATCGTACCCCCGATGGCGCTATCCACAAAGCCCTTGCCCTCTGGCACCTTGGCCACGAAAACCGGGTATGCCACATCATTCTCGGAGAGACGCCGCTTCTCCAAAGAAAGAACACTGTCATGCAGACTCCGCATAGCACCGCTTGCAGCATTGAGCAGATTAGTCGGTAGCATCGGCCTACCCGCCACATGCACCCTCCTCGAGATATCCTTAGGTGAAGGTGGCCCGTCCTGAGCACGGATCGTACTCGGTGCCGGCTGGCTCGCACTGCCCTTGTTATTCTTTCGTTTCCGTCCCTTCTTCCTCATCTCCTGTAATGGGATCGAGTTCTTCTCAGAGATCGCCTTCTTGAGTGTGTTGGGGCTGATAATATTCCGCACCTCGGCTATCTGAGGCTCGGTGAAGGCGGCAGCTGGAGGCGTCTCCTGAGAACTGAACGCCAGACGACGCCTGTTGCAATTAGGTTTCTCCACGGTACCAGCTCGATCACGGTCGTCTTTCTCAGGGTTGGGTTCTTGAGAAGGAGGCCCGAAGAATTCGTCACCGTACCCAAGTTCGGCAAAGTACTTATCGACGTTGGTAAATGTACCGTCGTCGTTGTCGTCATCGTCCGGATCCTGTGCCATATGCATGTCCGGATCCTGTGCCATAGGGATGTCCGGCATGTCCGGTAGCGTTGCGGCGGTCTTGCCATGGCTTGGCGCCGGCACGACTGGCGGTGTTGTCTGTGGGGTGGTGTTCCCCGCCCCCAAACGAATCTGGCTCTTCGGCCAAAGCAGGGGCCAGCTTACGCAGGCGCTGAGGGTCATCACATCATCTTCGTCGGCCCCAGCGGGTCGAATCGGAGGTAACAACTCGTCGCAGCCTGGCAGCACCCGAACCAGTTCAACCCTATACACGGTGGGTGGCATCGGATTACCGTGGAACACGGGGTTGCCCGGTTGAACCATTCTGCCCTTGGCGGCATCGATCAACTCGCCGCCCACGAAGTGCAGGAGAGTGCATGGAACGTCGGCGGTGCCCTACGAAAACATGTAGGCGTCAGGGATTCCCAGTCAAAGGCAAGGAGATGAAGTCATCGGACGAGAGGCTTAGTTACCGTGATGGCGTCGAGCTCGGCTAATGTCGAGGCACTGCCAACGGCGGGCGTGCAACTGACGGAGGGGCCACTTGCAGCCGAGGTGCCGGCCAGCGTACACCCGGGTGCATTAAGCTCCAATGCCCGTGCCGGCGCCGGAGACACCAATACCGCCTCCGCCGGAGACACCAATGGCGCCGCCTGCGCGTTGTGCAAGTTGCTGGCCATGAAGCTGGGAACCGGGGGCTGCCCCTGTTGGCCGCCCGCGATCCACGCCTGCAGCCCCTTAATCAAGCTAGGCACAATGGCGGTGAGCGTCGTTCCCAGTTGTTGTTGCACTTTCTCTTGGACAATCTCCAGAATCCGCGCCACTTGTGCCTTGAGTTCTTGAACCTCGCGCGACTGGCTTTCCGAGCTGGTCTTTTTCTCCTTTCGCCCACCAGCGTTATAGTATGATGACCATTTTGTGGACAAGCCTTTGCCGGCCACACGACCAGCTGACGACGGCTTACTGAGCTTATCCTAGTTTTTCATTATGTTCAACGCCCTATTTAGAGTGTTGTCCCAAGCTGGGGAGCTCTGAGACGACCCCGCGCTACTGCTTTCAGTCTCCTGCGGAAGGAATGTGAACTATTTAGAAATTTGGCTTCATTAATTAGAATGCAACCATATGGAGCTAATTACGCGGGGGTGTATTCCTTACTAGAACACGCTCAAGCGCCTTGGTCTTCGGATCCGTGGTAAGCTCCTTTGTTACCGGGTCCTCCTTGTACCGGGCCCTGACATAGTTCCTGGTCTGCTTCTCACGGTATTTCTCGAAGCGGGGCGGTAGGCCTTGCTCGGCACGCTCCCTGTCCTCCTTGTCCCATATAGGTTCCGCCACTCTGTAACCGCCGGGACCGAGTTTGTGGACCCCTAAGTTCAAGTCCCGCATCTCTTTCCCCCACTGACTTGATTCCTCGGATGCGCCGCTCTCGCACTTGATCTTGAACTCCTTGTAGTCATCTTCGCTGATCGAAGGATTTTTCGCCTTGATCTTCTCATAACTATCACCTTTGTTAATCATTCTCTTCACCGTGCTTCTCCAAGTAGACAGGGCCGTGCTCATCTTCGTGAGGGCGGCACTGTTCACTTTATTCCCTGAGAGGCGTGTGTTTGCAAACTCAGCGGGGAACTTGTATCGTTCGTGCAGCTTCGTGAAGAGGAGGTTGCGCAAATTCCCTCGGTCCTTATGCCTTAGGTTCTCGGTGTTGATCGAGACGGTGCTCCGGAGAATGCACCCGAGCTGAACCGAGTACCCCTTGACTAATTCTTTGGGCGCCGTTGGATCCCCGTCGCAGTTCACTTCAGTAAATTCCTCCTTGACGGTGCCGAGCACGTTCGGGCGCCGGTCCTTCCGTTGCCTCTTCGGTTGGCTGCCATCTGTGCGTGCGCTGTCATCATCAGTGGTGGCATCCTCGGCGGCACCATCAGTGGTGTCATCCTCGACGCCACTAGGGGTTGTGTAGTCAGGATCGGTGTCTTCCGCGGCGTCCTCATAGCGGTGAGGTTCTTCCTCCATGTCCTGGGACAGCTCCCAGAATGCCTTGCCGCCCGAACCGCCGGCCTCATCGTTGTGGGCCATGTTTCGCTCTAAATAGGAAAAAAGTTTGGTCAAAAAGTTGGTTATTATCCAGGAACAAGATCTCTAAGTTGACCAAATAACCTAATTCTCGAGGAATTTGTTGTTAGTGTGTTGTTGCTAAGGTCCAAGTCCCTTCCTAACCCCCTTCTTCTTGTCTCCTCTCACTATATCTCTCACACACATGGCAAGCAAGGGTGTCTAAGTGTGTGAAAAAATACTAAACTAATCCAAGGGCTGAAAATTGATCATTTAGGTTTTTATCGACACCGAGGCACCCTAAAAGCCAAGGTTTTATCATTTAGGGTTTGACTCTTGGCTAACCAACCTCACCTCCTCCTCCTCCTCTTCTTATTCATCGTCTTCCTCTGATTAAATGGATTTCCAGGATGTAGGTGGATTCATGTGTATATATACTCCTACACTAACTACTAGCCAGCCAGTGTGTTTAGACTAGATCGGGGGGTATTGTCTTCTGTTGTGTCATTTTCATAGTTTCTTTCTGATCACAGTGGATGAGGAGCTTGATTGGTTACTTTAATGGCGGTCAGGGCCAGGTAGGGGAGGTGGGCAGGCAGGACAGGAGCGAGGTCAACGGCTCGTGGATGGCTCACACGTGGCCGCCCCCAGCTCCAATCGTGAGATTACGCAGGCAAATAAACAAAGAGGATCCTACTTAATTAAGTACTAAGATACCCCGGCCCATGCATTAGTCGCAAGTACCCCATATGTCCTATTTTTAGCAAAGTCATGCTAAAATTCACGGAAAATTTCAGCATGACCTTTGCTGAAAATAGGACATATGGAGTACCCGAATTTGCCGGAACGGAAGTTAATCGACATTCCGGCAAACTCAAGGGCCTCTCGGGGTACCTGCAAAATCATCTCTTCCTTTCTTTCTTCAGTTTGAAATAGTAGTGGCCATGGTGATGGACACAGAGGGCCAAATTGCCAGCCAGATTTGCCTTAAAGATATTGCTGAATCATTGTGTGGCATATGCTTCTCAATTCTCATCTGCTTTTCCTCAGAAGAGAAAATCTCATCTGCTGGACCATGACCAAAGCTTGACTTGACTAGATGGTACTTATACTACAGTGCACACTGAATTCATTCAGTTCACTCACACTTGCTTTGTGTACTCATCAGTAAAGTGAAGAAAGAATCTTCTCTAAAGAAACACAAGGGCATGAAGGATTATCAATGATAGATGCTTTCATCAGAATTTAAAGCATCCACGCACTGGGTCAGGTGATGTGGCCCAATCACCAGGCTTTATTTGCCTGTGCAACAAAGTCCCTGATCCTTTCATTAATCATACTACTCACTAATGTCTGTTAAATGCCTACCTGATTAGAGCAGATGGCATGATCCAGTTGCTAGAGTAGATATAGTGTGTAACTAAAGTTTTGATTCTTGTTTAGCATCTATTGGGTGGAGATAAAGGCACGTTGTATTAAATTCATCTACCGTATCCGTTTTGTGCAAGAAATGTCTGCCAGCCTGCAACCAAAAGCAGTGTTTTTGTCCCAACCAGTACAGGTTGTACTACTAGAAAACAGAAGAAATCTACAGCTATCCTAATAAAAACTTACAACCTGCAAGGAAACTAGAGATGCACACAACTAATGGCTTAGTAAGGTGGATGCTTCATGAGGGGCACCGTTTTATAGGATCTCAACCACAGGGGAATTCTGTTTTAAAAGAAGGGTATAGTATCATGCTTATTAATTGATAGTCATGGTAAGTGAACTACTCGAATGTTACATTTCAAGATATTCTTCAGTGCTATCCATCATGTGAAAGAATAGTATGTAAGATACCTATGCCAGATAGTGAACTGCTCGAAGATTATCTTTCAGAGTGTTATTCAGTACTATCCCTCATAAGGATCAATAGAATTTAAGATTTCATACCTATATCAGATAAGTTGACTGCTCAAGGTTACATTTCTAGGTGTTATCCAGTGTTATCCCTTACCATATCACGAAGTAGAACTAATATTAGGTTGTACATATATTCTAGATTTCAGAAAGCATAACTCCACTATAACGCCGTTTAACCGAAGTCACAAACAATATCACTCAAGAGCGGCAACAGTAGAACATGATTACGACATCTAAATCGTGCTCAAATAAGGTCACTATCCCAAGTCCAAACAGCCTATCCAGTCAAGATTATGTCTATTCAGCGTCCTTGCCGCATCAACGACCCGCAAAGTATCAGAACTGGAATATCTCTGAAAGATTAATGGCATGATGTTTTTTGGTTAAATATAAGCTCCCATAACTATGACAGAAAGAAACTTCGATGCTAAGTTATGGACCTTTATCTATCACACTACTTCCGGTCAAGATAATGCACTCTGTGTTGAAATTTTGAGTCAAGATTACGTCTAACGGCTGGCCATTTTTTATTGTAGCAACTTTCTCCGGTCGACGCTTCCATCCATAGACTTTGACCAGACAAAAAGGGCTTCTGCACAAATACCTAAAGGCAGCTGCAGAGAAGTTGCATGTCTTTGTCATGGATTAGATCCTAACAACTAAACTACCTACTGGATAATATTTTTATGAAAAGAATTTCCTACTTGCATCAACGTCCTATGAGATACTAGGTCAACCTAGATTCATGTTCTAGAGAAAAATGAGCTTTTGCTGTTGGGCCGAGGGGAAACAGAAGAGGGGAAGGGAGGGGAGCTCACCGCGGAGGCACACGAAGGCCCAGCGGTGGATTAGGAGCAGCAGGCCGGCCGGACTTGAAGGAGAGGTGGCAGAATCCGAGGTGGAAGAAAGGCAGCAGCAAGGGCTACTTCCTTGGTAGCTTCTCCCCCTCCGCTCCAAGCCGATGGAGACGACGTAGACACTATCGGGGTGGGGTCGGCGACGGTCCGGTTCGTCGTGCTAGACTTCTCCGGCCTGCTTCGGTGCGGCCGGGCGGACCGGGCGGAGGGGGGCCGAGGGGAGGACCGGGCGGCCTCGCGGGGCGGCTGGGCGAGTGCCTCACCTCGAACGGGACAGAGATGGTGGGGGCGGAAGGGCTCGTCGCCGCCGGGGCGAGGGTCGGAGCGGGGGAGGCGGCGGGGGCGGCGGCGGCGCAGTACGGGTTGGGCAGTGGGCGGGTCGGGGCAGCTGTGGGCGGGTGAGAGAGATGGGGAAGATAGAAATGTTTTTAGTGGGGGGGAGAAGGGTTAGCAATGGCGCACCCCCGAGCGGTGCGCCATTAGAATTTTTTTATAGCAATGGCGCATCCACACGTGGTGCGCCATTAGAAATCTTTTTTTTTGTATAGCAATGGCGCATCCCAGATAGGTGCGCCATTAGTAATCTTTTTTTTAATAGCAATGGCGCACCCCAGAGAGGTGCGCCATTAGTAATCTTTTTTTGTATAGCAATGGCGCTCGGGGGGGGAAGGGAGGGGGAACCGAGTGAGGAGACAGGGGAGGGTGCGGGGGGTCGGTGGCGGCGGTGGAGCGGGGAGGGTGCGGGGGGTCGGCGGCGGCGATGGAGCGGGGAGGGTGCGGGGGGTCGGCGGCGGCGGTGGAGCGGGGAGGGTGCGGTGGGTGCTCGGCGGCAGTGGAGCGGGGAAGGGTGCGGGGGGTCGCAGCGGCGGTGGAGCGGGGAGGGTGCGGTGGGTGCTCGGCGGCGGTGGAGCGGGGGAGGGTGGGGGTGCTCGACGGCGAGGGGGATCTGGCGAGGGGGGATAGCGATCGAGATGGAGGGGGATCGAGATCGAGTGTCCTCATGAATATTCAATATTTTTTCATATTGAATGTGAAAAAATATCATCAAATTGGAAAAAATATTCATGAATTCAAAAAGTGCCCATGAAATTTAGAAATATTCATGAGTTCAAAAAATATTAACAAATTCAATACTTTTTGTGAGTTAGAAATTCAATACCATAATAAACATAACTAAATATTCATGAGGACACTAGAACAGAAGAAATATCATTTCAATATGTCGAAATACAATCAAGAAATGAAGGCTACAATTTAAATACAATCGATCTTAGCTAGCTATCTGTTCGCAATCTTCTTGCGCTTATTTTTCGTAAATGGAGTTCTTCTCTTGAACGGACGTCCTTTAGGTAGGGTGGTCCTGCTTCTTCTTGTGGTGTATGCTGGTACTTCATCATCGTCGTCATGTTCCATCTTCAGGTCGCCGTACTTGTCGAAGTCTTGCTCAATGGCGACTACATCCATTCCGATGATCTTCCTTTTGCGTCTCCTCACGACAACACGAATGGGCTTTGACGGGTCGGTAATGAAGAAGCATTGGTCCACTTGGGAAGCCAGTACCCATGGCTCATTTTTCGCGGTGACGTTTGCGCCCGCGGTCTTGGATTTGGCTTCGGGTATAACCATGGTGGTGAAATACCGGTCTTCTTTTAGGATGCTCTTGGCCCATCTGACACGGAACATCGGGACCTTCTCTCCAGCGTAGCTCAGCTCCCAGATCTCCTCGATCCTTCCGTAGTATCTGTCCTTGTCGTTACCGGTGTAGGATTCCATCGTTACCCCGGAGTTCTGATAACCATCTCTCTTCATGTCCTTTCCCTCGGTGTAGAATGTGTAGCCGTTGATATCGTACGCCTCATACGTCATCAGGTTGTGCTCGGCGCCCTGTGACAAGGCGAATATGAGTTGTTCTTCCGCGGAAGAATCCTCATGTAAAGGGTACGACAAAAGCTTCTGCTTGAACCAACGCGTGAAACATGAGTTGTGCTCTTTGATTATATCTCCGTCCGTCCTCTGTTGGCCTCGGTCATTGTACGTCTTCTCAATAAAGGTTTTGTGCTCTACCACCCAAGGATTGACCACGTCTATGTGTTGTAGCGCGACTAGGTTTGCTCTTTCAAAGTCGGCGAGTCGACCCTCGAAGTCGACATGCATTTCGCGGCGACCCTCACGGTGACCCCATCCAGCGAGCCTGCCGAGGTGCCTGTTGACGGGCAGACCAACGGGGTTCTCGATGCCTAGATAATTCGTGCAGTAGGAGATGCACTCTTCGGTCAGAAAGCCCCTGGCTATGCTTCCCTCTGGACGTGACATGTTGCGAACGTATCCTTTGATGACACCATTCATCCTTTCGAACGGCATCATGCTGTGCAGGAACGTCGGCCCGAGTTGGATGATATCCTCCATGATATGGACCAGCAGATGCACCATAACGTCGAAGAATGCGGGCGGGAAGTACATCTCAAGCTCGCATAGTATCACCACGATCTCTTCCTGTAGCCTTCTGAGTTGCCTCACGCCAACCGACTTCCGAGAGATGACGTCGAAAAAGTTGCATAGGCCAAATAGTGTTTCACGGACGTGCGCGTCCATGAGCCCACGGATTGCAACTGGAAGTATCTGCATCATCAGCACGTGACAGTCGTGAGACTTCATCCCGCTGAACTTCTGCTTCGCTGAGTCTAGGTATCTGCTTATCTTCCCCGCGTAACCGTAAGGAAGTTTTACTCCTACGAGGCAGGTGAAAAACTGATCGATCTCCTCCTGACTTAGAGTGAAGCACGCGGGAGGGAAGTCATTTCCGGTCTTCTTGGCCTTTTTGCCTTTGCGATGACTTTTCGTGTCCTGCTTCGCCTCATCATCATCATCATTAGCGTGCAGCTCCTCCCTGATGCCCATTGATTTCAAGTCTGCCCTTGCTTTCGGCCCATCTTTGGTCCTCTCTGGCATGTTGAGCAGGGTACCAAGCAGACTCTCGCACACGTTCTTCGTGATATGCATGACATCAAGGCTGTGAGGCACACGGTGGATCTTCCAGTACGGCAAGTCCCAGAAAACATACCTCGTTTTCCATACCTTCAGCAGCGGCTCTTGCGCCTTTTGCTTCTTTCCCGGCTCTGGCGCCTTTTGCTTCTTTCCCAGCAGTGGGCAATCTTTCCAATTTTTCAACAGCTCGTCTATTTCCTTGCCGCTCCTCGTACGCAGGCGTCTGCGGGTTTCGGTTTCACCATCGAACAGATCCTTGCATTTCCTCCATGAGTCATCGTCGCAACGCCACCTTCGATGTCCCATGAACATGGTTTTAGAAGACCCGGGATCTCTCTCTAGCTGGCGATACGTTGTGTCATCCATGCACCTGACGCATCCAGAAAATCCGTGGACCACCTGCCCCGCGACATATCCGTAACCGAGATAGTCGTGCACCGTCGTGAGCAGTGCGGCTCTCATAGGGAAATATTCTTTCTCTACAGCGTCCCACGTATTGGCTGGCGTTTTCCATAGCGTGTCTAGCTCCTCTTTCAGCAGCCCCACATACAGATTGATGTCGTTCCCTGGTGGTTTCGGCCCTTCAATTAGCATACTCATGTGAATGTACTTCCTCTTCATGCACAACCAGGGGGAAGGTTGTACATCCACACAAACACAGGCCAGGTGCTATGTGTGCTTCTCTGGCTGCCAAACGGATTGACTCCATCGGTGCTCGCGCCCAGCACGATGTTCCTTGGATCGTTCCCAAATTTTGGGTGTTCGAAGTTCAACGCTTGCCACTGGCTCCCATCCTTAGGGTGACTCAGCATCTTGTCCTTTTTATTTATCTCCGGATCATTTGCGTCATCTTCTCGCTTATTCTCCTCCCTATCCGCGTGCCAACGCAAGAGCTTTGCTACCTTAGGGTCCGCGAAATACCACTGCAGACGAGGAGTGATCGGAAAGTACCACACCACTTTTCGAGGAGCTTTCTTCCTCTTCTTGTATCGAGTAACGCCGCACACCGGACATATGGTAGACTCCGCGTGCTCGTCCCGATAAATGATGCAATTGTTCATGCACACATGGTATTTCACGTGCGGTAAATCCAGAGGACACACGATTTTCTTTGCCTCCTCGAAACTGGTCGAGCACTTGTTCCCCTTGGGAAGACGTTTGTGCCAGAATGACATGTTCTCGTCGAAGCATGCGTCGGTAATTTTGTGTTTTACCTTCATCTCCAGAGCCATGAGCGTTACTTTCAGGCGGGTATCCTCGAGCCTGCATCCTTCATACAATGGAGTAACCGCGTCTATCTCCAGTTGATCCAGCTTGGCTTTCTCTCGGGCGGCAGCTCTTGCGTTATCCGTCTGCTTGAGAAGCAGCTCTTGAATATGAGGGTCCTGCACCTAGCCCATCGATGGTCCATCGTCGTCTGCTCCGACATCTTCATCTTCATGATCATTCCCTTCGTTTGCTCCGGCATCTTCCTCATCATCATGTCCGGCATCTTCTACATGATGACTGTGTACTACATCTACTTCGTGATCATGTCCTGGAGATTCTTCGTCTTCTCGCCCGCCCTCGCCGCGGTTGTCTTGCTGCCCTTCCTCATTTCTTGCCGGCCGGCCCCCATGGACGACTTCATAATCATCTTCATCACCTTGCCACCGATAGCCATCCATGAAACCATGCAAGAGCAGGTGGTCCCCCACCTGTACGGAATCCGGGTCCATAAGGCTCCTCAGCTTGCATCTTCGACACGGACATCTTATCTCCGTCTCGTTCTTTTGAAGCATCTCGGCCTTCGCGGAGCTCAAAAACCTATTCACGATGCCTTCGGTCATCGTGCGGACCATGGTCGCATGCGGGGTAGAGCAAAACGATATTTTAGAACCAAGAAAAAATTTGGCATGACTTTGCCTAAAAATAGGACCAAAAAGAATGCATAGTGCCAAAATTCTCGCCGAAACGGAAATGAATCAACATTCCGGCAAAATATTGGCAACTATCGCACTTCAAATACCGGTACCTGCAAACGCAAACATATATGCAAAACCACAAACATACATAGATCTAGCTAGGCCATAGAAACTGCATGTGCACGTTGTTGGAGGGAGAAAACAGTAGATCTACAACATAAAGAAAGCATTTCCCTTACTTACCTATCAAAAAAGGTAATTTAACCACTTAATTTGGATGAATCTATGGTGCAAATGAGGTGAGGAGGAGGAGGCAGCCGAGACAATCTTGGAGGAGGAGGTGGAGAGAATGAAGTGGGGAAAGTGAGTGTGTAGGTGGCTGTCCAAAATATCTAGCTGGTCCCAGGTTACTAATGGCGCACCACCAACAAATGCGCCATTAGTAACCCTGGTTACTAATGGCGCACCAGCTGGCGGTGCGCCATTAATGAAGCATATGAGGCACCCTTAATTACATTTTTTTGTAGTTTTCTTTTATAGACTAAACTAGTGATAAAAGAAGAAACAAAATGATTCGATTGCAAGATCTAAAGATATATCTTCAAGCACTCACCTCCCCGGCAACGGCGCTAGAAAAGAGTTTCATGTATACTACGCAACCTTCTTCTTGTAGACGTTGTTGGGCGTCCAAGTGCAGAGGTTTGTAGGACAGTAGCAAATTTCCCTCAAGTGGATGACCTAAGGTTTATCAATCCGTGGGAGGCGTAGGATGAAGACAGTCTCTCTCAAGCAACCCTGCAACCAAATAACAAAGAGTCTCTTGTGTCACCAACACACCCAATACAATGGTAAATTGTATAGGTGCACTAGTTCGGCGAAGAGATGGTGATACAAGTGCAATATGGATGGTAGATATAGGTTTTTGTAATCTGAAAATATAAAAACAGCAAGGTAGCAAGCAATAAAAGTGAGCGTAAACGGTATTGCAATGCTAGGAAACAAGGCCTAGGGTTCATACTTTCACTAGTGCAAGTTCTCTCAACAATAATAACATAATTGGATCATATAACTATCCCTCAACATGCAACAAAGAGTCACTCCAAAGTCACTAATAGCGAAGAACAAACGAAGAGATTATGGTAGGGTACGAAACCACCTCAAAGTTATTCTTTCTGATCAATCCATTGGGCTATTCCTATAAGTGTCACAAACAGCCCAAGAGTTCGTACTAGAATAACAAATTAAGACACAAATCAACCAAAACCCTAATGTCACCTAGATACTCCAATGTCACCTCAAGTATCCGTTGGTATGATTATACGTTATGCATCACACAATCTCAGATTCATCTATTCAACCAACACAAAGTACTTCAAAGAGTACCGCAAAGTTTCTACCGGAGAATCAAGACGAAAACGTGTGCCAACCCCTATGCATAGGTTCATGGGTGGAACCCGCAACTTGATCACCAAAACATACATCAAGTGAATCACGTGATATCCCATTGTCACCACAGATACGCACGGCAAGACATACATAAAGTGTTCTCAAATCATTAAAGACTCAATCCGATAAGATTACTTCAAAGGGAAAACTCAATCCATTACAAGAGAGTAGAGGGGGAGAAGCAACATAAGATCCAACTATAATAGCAAAGCTCGAGATACATCAAGATCGTGCCAAATCAAGAACACAAGAGAGAGAGATCAAACACATAGCTACTGGTACATACCCTCAGCCCCGAGGGTGAACTATTCCCTCCTTGTCATGAAGAGCGCCGGGATGATGAAGATGGCCACCGGTGAGGGTTCCCCCCCCCTCCGGCAGGGTGCCGGAACAGGGTCCCGATTGGTTTTTGGTGGCTACAGAGGCTTGCGGCGGCGGAAATCCCGATCTCTTCTGTTCCCCGATCGGTTTAGGGTATATGGGTATATATAGGTGAAAGAAGTACGTCAGGGGAGCCACGAGGGTGGAGGGCGCGCCCCCTGCCTCGTGCCTCCCTCGTTGTTTTCCTGACGTGCACTCCAAGTCTCCCGAGTTGCTTTCCTTCCAAAAATAACTTCTCCAGTTGGTTTCATTCCATTTCGACTCCGTTTGATATTCCTTTTCTTCGAAACACTGAAACAAGGGAAAAAATAGGAACTGGCACTGGGCTCTGGGTTAATAGGTTAGTCCTAAAAATAATATAAAAGTGTTTAATAAAGCCCATAAACATCCAAAACAGATAATAAAATAGCATGGAACAATAAAAAATTATAGATACGTTGGAGACGTATCAGCCACTCATAATTCCAAAGCTTAGGTGTTGAAATACGAATCTGATATGATGCTCATATTACTAAAACAGAGAACATTTAATTGGTCACCTAGTGTTCCTATATTCATTTCGAAAAGCATGTGCGCTACCCACTAGTCCAGCTAGTTCCACTTTCCTGATTTTACTCTTGATGCTTAGGGTTTTCCCCTTTTATCTACTCTACTATCATCTGCGTAGGTGCTTTCTATCGTACTAGCATTATTCCATCCTTCAAGCTAAACAACACAACACTCAAAATTCCAAAGTTTAGTTTTTCAAATATGATTGTGATATGATACTGATATTAGTTAACAGACACATTTAATTGTTTAGCTAAAGGTCCCACTTGAGTTTCCAAATGCATGCCGCGACATATAGAGAGACAGCAGAATTGCATTTCTTTGTCACTTGTTGACTGTACTTTCTTGTCCATACCAAATCTTAGTTGCTATTTCAAAGCAAACATCGGTTGCTAACTACCGTTTGCGAAGTTTGCAGCTTCAGATCTGCCATCCCACTGCCATGGTCAACACTATACTCATCATGCTTACGGTTTCCCCCTTTTATGATGACCACGATCAGCCTACGTGGTTCGTGTCGTAATAGCACTTCTCCACCCATCAAGCTAAACAAGATTAGTTGTACAAATTCAAATCTGATATTAGTAAAACTGAGAGATGTTTAATTGGTCAGCTACATGTTCCTACTTTAGTTTCAAAATGCATGTGAGCCACATATGGAGAGACCAGAAGGAATACTATTTCTCTGTGCGCTCTGGTTCATCATGGGTGGGCAACCGACATTGTATAGAAAGACTTGTAATATCTTCAATCTGCTTGCTCTTCTACTCTTCTTTAAGATGATCCTCTTCTCTTCTTTAATAAGTATGTTCCTTGTTGGGAAGAGTAGCAGAGACATTTGTAGTCGACTGGTCAGGTTGAGTTGTTCTCCCTTAGTATATTTTGAATCTGTCTGGCCAGGTTGACTTGTTCTTCTTTACTATATGTTGAAGCTGTCATCTGCGAAGTATCATCACTTCTAGAGCTCTCAAATTTTGAGTAGTACGCCACATTATATTAATGCACAAACCAAATTACAGCATGCATGGCATCTCTCAGAAGAATTGCAGAGATAACACAAAGGGGTTTACAGGGAGGCAGTATTGGATTAGAATCACTTCTGCATTACAAAGATAATCTCACTTGTTTTTATGTTTCATGCATGTCAGGTATTGAACATTATCAAAATGTATATGAGAATGGGCGCACGAGAGGAATATTGCGAAGCAATCCACTAGCTAACAAACTTGGGATGGTGGAGGATGGCCTATCTCACTACTAGGAAAAGGCCTGCTAGTGGCGCACCTGTTTTGCCTACTAATGGCGCACTACTAGTGCGCCACTAGCACCACGCCATTAGATTTTATTACTAATGGCACACCATAGGTGCGCCATTAGTATACCAGATACTAATGGCGCACCAGGTAGTGCGCCATTAGTATACCATTTGGTGCGCTATTAGAATGCCTCCCAGGGGGCCATATTTAACCATGTGCTCTGGTTTACTAATGGCGCGCGTGTTGCTGATGCGCCACTAGTGTGCATTTTGCAGTGCGCCACTAAAGTTCTGGGTGGTGCGCCACTAGTATGAATATTAGGTATTATTTTCTTTTCTTTTCTGATATTTGCACAGGTAACAAAACATATTAACGCACATAATATAGACAGCACAACGTATAAACAGCAGAGTTATTGAATACAATAGAAGATTAGTCTCCGAATACAATTCATTATATTAGTCTCCGAATTCAAAAGACCGAACAAAGTTAGAACATTACAAGTCTCAAAACCGTGAGTAGCGAGTTTGTCTTCACATTACAAGTCGATATCGATCATCTAAACTACCATCACATAGAAGAGAGCTGCGGTCATCACGATTAGCATCATAGCGATGAAACTGGTCTTCATCCGGTTCCTCCTCCGCTCCCTCCTCTCTCCCGCTAAATAGCGCGTGTATCTAGCTTCCGCCTCCGCCCTAGTGGTGTACCCTTTGTAACTGTTACCGCTGAAACGGTGAACCTGTCTCCGACACTCCTCCCAGTCGTCGTAGACTCCGGGAACCTTACCATTGTACACGACATACGATGGCATCTCTATGCACTAGCCAAACAAAAAGTTAGTAGCAATTCACAGACAATACATAAGCAATATATAAGTATGCAACAAAAGGATCGGAAGAGAAAAGCAACACATTAATAGCACGATTCATGGTCCTACTAATAAATAGCATCGATTACATATAAGTTGAACGACTGTCCAAACCAAAGAGACATACAAGTTCATTAAAGTTTAATATTACAACATGAGCCAATCGACATTTCAGAACTACATAGCATCACTACTTTCGACTCGACTCAGGGACCGGAGCATGGATGAAGCCGCCGTCTTTCGTGATGGTCATGAAATCGCGGGTGTTGACAGCCTGCATTCGTAGCGTTGTTTCTATCTCACCGTTGGACGGTTGATGTCTGAGATAGAACTGCCCCGAGGTACGAAGGACATCTTGATGGATGATTTCCGCAAACTCCGACTGGATGCAAAAGAATTCTTGTCTGATGTCCGCGTCCTGGATTGCTGACAAGCGTGCGGCCCAATCTTTGAGATTATTTGGTAGCAGAAGGTGATTATGGTCCCGTACGATCGCCCGCATGTGATGGAGGGCATAGTAGGCATCCTTCTGACCGCCAGGCGGCGGCTTCACGCAGGAGAACGTCGTATTGTGGCTGAAGATGTGCTTGCCGTACCTACGAACTGGCCTGCTGAAGGTGCTGTACGATTGAGCCCGTGTGGGCCCCACCACAAAAACTTCGGACGAAATATCTATCATATGTTTGTTCCGGCTTATTCTGCAAGCCAATACTTTGTTTTATTTTGTATTGTGGTATTCGAGTTGCTTCGAATTCATATGATCATTCCATATCTTTTTCAAGTGGCTTCTCAACTTATGGAAGTGTGATGTTTTACTACGGAATTCATTCGTTCATCTTCGTTCGAATGTTTATTGTGAAGACTATATGTTGCAATTTTCTATCCGTTGATTCTACTTATCTATTTGTCTATCAAGATGCTAACGGATGTCACCCTCTTCAGGATGGCTCCGCCAACGCGTCAGAATCCGGATCGCAATGAAGGGAGTCAAGCGAACCCTCCGCCACCACCTCCACCTCCGGAGGCATGGCAGGCAATCATGGCAGCCACCAACGCCAATGCTCAGATGATTCTGCAACTCTTGCAAGAACGTACTCAAGGGCAAGGAAATCAAGGCAATCAAGGTCAAGGCAACAATCAGTTTCACTTTGCCACTCTCAACCAGTTTCTCGCAAATCAGCCCAAGTCTTTCAGCTACTGTGCCGAGGCCACGGATGCCGACGATTGGCTCGTGGACATCAACAAGCATTTTGAATGTAGCAATGTCAGGCCTGAGGACTATGTCAAGTTCGCTTCTTTCCAGCTCAAGGACCAAGCTGCTGATTGGTATCAACAATACAAAGATTCCAGAGGAGGTCGTGTGATCACTTGCACTGACTTCTGTCGGGACTTCAAAGCGCACCACATTCCACAAAGTGTTTTCGAGAGCAAGCGTGAGGAGTTCCGCAATCTCAAGCAAGGCAACATGTCTGTGTGTCAATACAACATTCAGTTTCAGAAACTTGCTCGCTTCGCTAAACAAGACGTTCCTGATGAGAAGAGCATGATCTATCACTTCAGAGGTGGCCTTAAAGAGGATCTGCAGTTAGCTCTTGTTCTTGTTGAGCCTACTCACTTTGATCAATTCTACAATATGGCACTGAAGCAAGAGGCTGCTCAGCTCAAGTGTGAGGCTTCTAAGAAGAGAGTCAGAGACGTAGTTTAGTCTTCTTCTTCCTCACTTGTGACAGCTAAGCAACAGAAGTTCTGGTTACCTCCTCCTCCTCTGTTTCGTCAGTCGTACCAGCAGAAGAACAAAGGTGGCCATGGTTCTTCCAACTCTTCCAACTCTGGCTATCAGAACAAGTCTCAGAATCAAGCTCCAAAGTCCAATGCTCCTTATCACCGTCCACTCTCAGATGTGACTTGCAACAAATGTCAGCAGAAAGGTCACTATGCTAACAAGTGCTTCAACCAGAGGCGTCTTCCTCCTCCTCCTCCTGTCAGATCTTCCAGCAATGCAGTGGTCAAGCATAATCCAAAGTCGGCAAAGGTGAACATGATGAATGCAGCTCAAGCGGAGGAATCTACTGATGTGATAGTGGGTAATCTTCCTGTTAATGATATTCCCGCAAAAGTTCTTTTTGATACTGGTGCATCACTTTGTTTCATGTCAAGACCCTTTTTTGCCAAGCATGAATTCACTTGTTCTCATCTGAGTAAACCCATGGATGTCGTTTCTTCGGGTAAACGTTTGAGTTCTAGTATGATGGTTCCGGATGTTTCCATCAAGATGGGCGACTATGAATTTCAGTCTTCTCCAATTGTTCTTGGTGACTCGGATAATGATCTTATTCTCAGGATGGACTGGCTTTCTAAGCACAAGGCTCAACTTGATTGTGCTGCCAGGGAAATTCAATTGACACACTCGTCTGAGGATGTGATTATTTTTGCCGCTCGTGATGAAACCATTCGGTTTTTCTCTCTCAATGAGAAGGGTGAATTGAATGCCATCTCTCAAATTCCAGTCGTTTGCGAGTATCAAGATGTCTTTCCAGAAGAGCTTCCGGGTATGCCTCCTCATCGGCCAGTTGAGTTCGTTATCGAACTAGAGCCTGGTACTGAACCCGTTTGCAAGCGTCCATACAAGCTTGGACCTAACGAGCTGAAGGAATTGAAGAAGCAGCTCGATGAACAAGAACGTCTGGGTTTGATCAGACCGAGTTCTTATCCATGTGGTTGTGGTGTTCTTTTTGTCAAGAAGAAGGATGGCACGGACCGACTTTGTGTCGACTACCGTCCATTGAACAAGAAGACAATCAAGAACAAGTATCCACTTCCCAACATCAATGAGCTATTTGAGCAACTCAAAGGGGCTAAAGTATTCTCGAAGCTTGACCTTCGTATGGGTTATCATCAGATTCGCATTCGTGAAGAAGATATTCCCAAGACAGCATTCAGAACAAGCTTTGGTTCTTATGAATATACTGTCGTGTCTTTCGGCCTTGTCAATGCTCCTCCGGTGTTCTCTCGGATGATGAATTTCATCTTCAACCCCTATACCAATGAATTCGTTCTGGTGTATCTCGATGATATCTTGGTCTTCTCCAAGAATAAGCAGGATCATGCCAAACATTTGCGATTGGTGCTCGACAAGCTCAGAGAGTATCAATTCTATGCGAAGTTCTCCAAATGTGAGTTTTGGCTCGATGAAGTTCTTTTCCTTGGTCACATCATCTCTGCCAAGGGCATCGCTGTTAACCCCGAGAAGGTGTCCGCAGTTCTGGATTGGGAACCTCCTCAAAATGTCAAGCAGCTCCGCAGTTTTCTGGGTCTTGCAAGCTATTGCCGAAGATTCGTTGAGAATTTCTCCAAGATTGCAAAGCCTCTTTCCAACCTCCTACAGAAGCATGTGAAATATGTCTGGTCTCCTGAGTGTGACGTTGCTTTCAACACTCTCAAAGAGAAACTAGTCACAGCTCCTGTCTTGACTCCTCCTGATGAATCCAAGCCGTATGAAGTTTTCTGTGATGCTTCTCTCCAAGGTCTCGGTGCTGTGTTAATGCAAGAGAAGAAAGTTGTGGCCTATACCTCTCGGCAGTTGAAGCCCAACGAGAAGAACTACCCCACTCACGATCTTGAGTTGGCGGCAGTTGTCCATGCATTGATTACGTGGAGACATCTCTTGTTGGGAAGACAAGTGGACATTTTCACTGATCACAAGAGTCTCAAGTATATCTTCACTCAGCCCAACCTCAACCTCAGGCAGACTCGATGGGTCGAAATGATTCAAGAGTACAATCCGAGTATCGAATATACTCCAGGCAAGGCCAATGTCATTGCAGATGCTTTAAGCAGGAAAGCTTATTGCAACAGCTTAATTCTCAAGCCTTTCCAACCGGATCTTTGTGAAGCTTTCCGCAAGCTGAATCTCCAAGTTGTTCCTCAAGGCTTTCTTGCCAACCTCATAGTATCTCCTACTTTGGAAGATCAAATTCGTGAGGCACAACTCCTTGATGCCATGGTGAAGAAGGTGAAACGTGGTATCGACAAGGGTCTTTCCAAATACAAGTGCTATCGCATTGATGACAGAGACACTTTGTTCTTCGAGGACCGGATTGTGGTTCCGAAAGGTGATCTAAGGAAAGTCATAATGAACGAGGCGCACAATTCTCTCCTTTCCATTCATCCTGGAAGTACGAAGATGTATCATGACCTCAAGCAGTCGTATTGGTGGACTCGAATGAAGCGAGAAATTGCTCAATTCGTGAATGAATGTGATGTCTGCCGAAGAGTGAAAGCAGAACACCAACGACCAGCTGGTCTCCTCCAACCTCTTGCTATCCCAGAATGGAAGTTTGATCATATCGAAATGGACTTCGTGACTGGATTTCCCAAGTCCAAGCGCGGAAATGATGCTATCTTCGTTGTCATTGACAAGCTCTCTAAAGTGGCTCATTTCCTTCCTATCAAAGAATCCATCACAGCAGCTCAGCTGGCAGAGCTTTACACCTCCAGAATTGTCTCCTTGCACGGCATTCCACAATTGATTTCTTCAGATCGTGGAAGCATCTTCACCTCTAAGTTCTGGGACTCCTTCCAGAAGGCCATGGGCACTAACATTCGCTTCAGCACAGCTTTCCATCCTCAAACTAGTGGCCAAGTCGAGCGAGTCAATCAAATTCTTGAAGATATGCTCAGGGCTTGTGTCATTTCCTTTGGCATGAAATGGGAAGATTGTCTTCCTTATGCTGAATTCTCCTACAACAACAGCTTCCAAGCGAGTTCGGGCAAGGCCCCATTCGAGATTCTCTATGGCAGAAAGTGCCGTACTCCTCTCAATTGGTCAGAGACTGGTGAACGCCAACTTCTTGGCAATGACTTAATCACTGAAGCTGAAGAAATGTGTAAAGTCATCCGTGATAATCTCAAAGCCGCGCAATCGCGCCAGAAGAGCTACTATGATAGTAAGCATCGTGATTTGGCTTTCGAGATCGGAGACCATGTCTACCTCCGCGTCTCTCCAATGAAAGGCACTCGTCGCTTCGGTATCAAAGGGAAGCTTGCCCCTAGATACGTGGGTCCTTTCAAGATCATTGGCAAAAGAGGCGACCTCGCCTATCAACTTGAGCTTCCTTCCAACTTCGCGAACGTGCACGATGTGTTCCACGTGTCACAGCTCCGCAAGTGCTTCAAGACGCCTGAGCGCACTATCGACTTCGAAGAGATTGACCTCCAAGAAGATTTGTCTTATCATGAGCACCCAGTTGCTATTCTTGAAGAAACTGAGCGCAAGACTCGCAACAAGTCTATCAAATTCCTGAAAGTGAAGTGGTCGCACCATTCCGACCGGGAAGCCACCTGGGAACGCGAGGACCATCTCCGTTCCGAATATCCGGAGTTCTTTCAGTCCTAGATCTCGGGACGAGATCCTCTCGTAGTGGTGGAGTGTTGTAACACCCCGCATGTAACTTGCCATATTTGTAACCCCGACTCTTGCCATTTCCGGCTATGTGTTATGTTTTTCCCTCCGTTGTCGGGTTTTGTCTTTCGTTTTGTTTTTTTGTCATGTCATGCACTTTCATATCATGTCATCATGTGCATTGCATTCGCATGCGTGTTCGTCTCATGCATCCGAGCATTTTCCCCGTTGTCCGTTTTCCAATCCGGCGCTCCTATCTCCTCCGGTGCACCCTTCTAGTTTTCTTTCGTGTGCGTGTGTCAAACTTTCTCGGAATGGACCGAGGCTTGTCAAGTGGTCTTTATATACCACCCGGAGACTACCGGTCAAGTTTCGTTTCATTCGGAGGTCGTTTGGTACTACAACGGTTAACCGGACATCCGCAAAGTCCATTTGAGTGTCCAGCAAAAGCCCCCACAAAAACCAGCTCAAAACCCAACAAACTCTCTTCCATGCTCTAGGTCGTTCGATCACGATCGTGTGGGCGAAAACCGCACCTCATTTGGAGCCTCCTAGCTCCCTCTACCTATAAATATGTGGGCATCCCGAAATACATTTGCAGACGAAACCCTAACCCCTCTCCTCGCGCCGCGCCGGACACGTCCGCCGCCGGCCGGACGCACCGGCCGCAGCCAACCCCGTCGCGCCACGTCACCCTCTCTCTCTCCTCCACCGCGCGGCCCGCCGGAGCCCGTCCCCGGCCCCCGCGGCCCGAACCCGCGCCGTCCGCTGCCCCGCTCCGCCGGCTCGCCTCCCGCGGCTCGCCCGCCGCCGCCACCGGCCCCGCGCCGCCCGCCGCCGGCCGGCCCCGCCACCGCGCCTCCGCCGGCCTCCGCCGCCCCCGCCGGCGACCCCCACCTCCGGCTCCCCTCGCCGGTCGTCGCCCTCCGGCCTCCTCTTCCTCCCGTCGGCGAACGCCATCGGCCCGAGCCCGAGCTCGAGCGAACGGCTCGATCCGATCTAGTATTTTCCCCGTTGACTTTTTCTCGCCCCAAAATTCATCTGTCTTAATTTTTCTCAGCATATGCTCATGTTCCCGATGCGATAACTTCTTGCATGTAGCTCCGATTCACGCGTATAATATGTCAAACTGTTCGCCTCGTGATGCTCTTCATTTTGTTCAATTGCACCATGTTCATTAGAGGTCATCTTCATGCCCAAATCTTCGTTGGAAGAGGTCTAGTTGCTGTTAATCTCTGGTTCTTATCAGAACTTGGAGATTTGTCATTTTTGTATCATTTATTCTGTGCATCTTTTGAGCATGAGCTCTACATGTGTTTTGAAGTATGCCATGCCATCTTTCCAGTGGTATAGTCCATGTATTTTTGTGATCTCTGTGGTGACTAGCACAAGCATGCAAAGTAGGCCCCGTAATATTTCTGATTTCAGGGACTGATTTCTCCAAGTTTTGGTCTGCTGTAATTTTGTTGCCATGTAAACTTGATGCTACAGAGAGATACATGCATATTTTGGAGATGTTCAGTAAGGATGTTTTGTGGATATACTTGTAGTTGATCCATTTCTGCAATTGTTTGCAATTATGGAGTGACATAGCATGACTCAATCTTGCTCTACTTTTGCTATAAAATATTTCTGGCAGATTCTTAACATGATATACATTTTTGCCAAGCTTATTGTAGTTGATCCATACATGCTATGCAATTGTTCTTGCCATGGTTAGCTTCATAAACATGCCATATTGCTGTAAGTATTCTTGGTTTGTCATCAATTGGTCTGTAGTGAGTGCATCAAGCTCACAAAGAGGCCTACATATTTATATTTCTGCCATGCTCTGTTTTCTGCAAAGTCTGAAACCTGATAACGAAACTTGCTATGTTTACATGCTTACCATCATATCTTCTTGTCCTTTTTGGCTTATGGTCAGTAAGGGACTTTTGTCATGTGCATCTAGTAGAACACTACCATGCCTTGTTTTGCTATGTTAAGTTCCTGTAGCATGTTGATTTCGTGCTCTGAACATTGCTACCTGATGCTGTTTTCTGCCATGTCCAGTTTTTCACCAAGTCTGTGAACCTGTAACCTTTGGCACTTTTGCCATGCTTGTTTGAGCTTGATATGTTGTGAACTAGCCGTAGCTCAGTGTTCATCTTTTGTCAAGCATCTCCTGTAGATTACTGCCATGTGCTTTGTTGCTATGTTGGGGTGCTGTAGCATTGTTGTTTGTTGTATTTTAAGTGCTATCTTGCTGTTTATCGCAGATTAGTGTCATTCTTGTTTTGCTTGCCATTTGCAAACCGTGCATCCGATTCCGGTGATCTTTATATCGATTTCGACCGAAATCATCTCATCTTTCCAGTGGCATGCTTGGTTTGCCAAGTTACTGCCATGTTCATCATTTTCCTTCCGGAGCACGCATATGCATCGCATATCATATCTTGCATATCATACATGTTTTGCATCATGTTGCTTGTGCATTGCTCGTTGTTGATTGTGGTTCCGTTTGTTTGTGTTCTTGTCTTGGGTAGAGCCGGGAGACGAGTTCGTGAACGAGGAACCTGTCGAGTACGCTTACGAGGATCAAGCTTTCGACAACTCTGAGAATCTTGCAGGCAAGATGACCGCCCCTCGAAATCACTTCTATCTTTGCTATGCTAGTTGTTCGCTCTATTGCCATGCTCGCTACCTATCACTTGTTATATCATGTCTCCCATTTTAGCCATGTCAGCCCCTAACCATCCTTACCTAGCAAACCGTTGTTTGGCTATGTTACCGCTTTTGCTCAGCCCCTCTTATAGCGTTGCTAGTTGCAAGTGAAGTTGAAGTTTGTTCCATGTCGGAACATGGATATGTTGGGATATCACAATATCTCTTATTTAATTAATGCATCTATATATATTTGGTAAAGGGTGGAAGGCTCGGCCTTATGCCTGGTGTTTTGTTCCACTCTTGCCGCCCTAGTTACTGTTATACCGGGATTATGTTCCTTGAGTTTGCGTTCCTTACACGGTCGGGTGATTTATGGGACCCCCTTGACAGTTCGCCTTGAATAAAACTCCTCCAGCAAGGCCCAACTTTGGTTTTACCATTTGCCACCTAAGCCTTTTTCCCCCGGGTTTTCGCGAGCCCGAGGGTCATCTTATTTTAACCCCCCCCCGGGCCAGTGCTCCTTCGAGTGTTGGTCCGAACCGAGCAGCCTGCGGGGCCACCTCGGGGAAACTCGAGGTCTGGTTTTACTCGTAGCTTGACTTATCCGGTGTGCCCTGAGAACGAGATATGTGCAGCTCCTATCGGGATTTGTCGGCACATTCGGGCGGCTTTGCTGGTCTTGTTTTACCATTGTCGAGATGTCTTGTAAACCGGGATTCCGAGACTGATCGGGTCTTTCCGGGAGAAGGTTTATCCTTCGTTGACCGTGAGAGCTTATGATGGGCTAAGTTGGGACACCCCTGCAGGGTATTATCTTTCGAAAGCCGTGCCCGCGGTTATGAGGCAGATGGGAATTTGTTAATGTCCGGTTGTAGATAACTTGTCACTTGACCCAATTAAAATACATCCAACTGCGTGTGTAGCCGTGATGGTCTCTTCTCGGCGGAGTCCGGGAAGTGAACACGGTCTGTGTTATGTATGACGTAAGTAGGTGTTCAGGACCTCTTCTTGGTCATTGCTAGATGACGTCCGTTCTGTTGCTTCTCTTCTCGCTCTCATTTGCGCAAGTTAGCCACCATATATGCTTTTGCCGCTGCAGCTCCACCTCTTTGCACCTCCTTTTCCTACCAGCTTAAATAGTCTTGATCTCGCGGGTGTGGGATTGCTGAGTCCCCGTGACTCACAGATTCTACCAAAACAGTTGCAGGTGCCGACGATGCCAGTGCAGATGATGGCGTCGATCTCAAGTGGGAGTTCGACGAGGAACGTGGTCGTTACTATGTGTCTTTTCCTGATGATCAGTAGTGGAGCCCAGTTGGGACGATCGGGGATCTAGCATTTGGGGTTGTCTTATTTTCTCTAGATTTTGACCATAGTCGGTCTATATGTTTGTATTTTGGATGATGTATGATGATATTATGAATTGTGTGAAGTGGCGATTGTAAGCCAACTCTTTATCCCATTCTTGTTCATTACATGGGATTGTGTGAAGATGACCCTTCTTGCGACAAAACCACTATGCGGTTATGCCTCTAAGTCGTGCCTCGACACGTGGGAGATATAGCCGCATCGTGGGCGTTACAAGTTGGTAATCAGAGCCATCCCCGACTTAGGAGCCCCCTGCTTGATCGAATCGCTGGCGTTGTTGAGTCTAGAACAAAAATGTTTTGAGTCTTAGGATTATATATATCGGAGAGTAGGATTCTTTTTACTCCTCAGTCCCTTCGTCGCTCTGGTGAGGTCTCCTGACGTAGAAGTTTTGACTATTCTCTCCTCAAATTTCACTAAAAATTTTTTAGGATCACGCGGGTATCTTGGAATCGTTCCGATGGATTTGTGACGAGAACATTGTTCTTGGTGCCTCCTGTCATTTAGGGGTTGTGGCAGTGTCCCGGGGAGTTGAGCTCCGAGGTGTTGTCGTCACAATTTTATCGTTGCAGTTCTGGAATACCTGAGTTTCGCCGACATCGAAATCTCTTTTATGCAGTTGTTGGTGAGATCACCTCGACGCCACCCAGTACTGGGGCGGGAGTTCGGGAGTATTGCCATAACTTGTATAACGGATGTTTTTCGAAGGTTGAGGTAAACGATTTCCGAAGGTTTCTTGGTTATGTGTTGACGGATGGATACAGCTGGATCTAGGGATTGCTAGTTTGGGTGATATATTTTGTGTCCCCTGTATCCCCTACACCAGATTGCATAACCAGAAAGTTTCGGGAGTTTATAAGTGGGAATTCAAGTAGCCTTAGGATATCTTTCCGACAGACGCATGATATGAGATTGGGGTTCGACGTCTAGTGGTCCGCCTGTATCACGGTTGATTTTACAGTGGTCTCGTTGTGTCTTAAAGAGTCCATGGCTTTGCCGACTCGGGGACGCTTCGTATGTCATGTGCACAGCCTTGTACATGATGGTGCTGTACGATTGAGCCCGTGTGGGCCCCACCACGAAAACTTCGGACGAAATATCTATCATATGTTTGTTCCGGCTTATTCTGCAAGCCAATACTTTGTTTTATTTTGTATTGTGGTATTCGAGTTGCTTCGAATTCATATGTTCATTCCATATCTTTTTCAAGTGGCTTCTCAACTTATGGAAGTGTGATGATTTACTACGGAATTCATTCGTTCATCTTCGTTCGAATGTTTATTGTGAAGACTATATGTTGCAATTTCTATCCGTTGATTCTACTTATCTATTTGTCTATCAAGATGCTAACGGATGTCACCCTCTTCAGGATGGCTCCGCCAACGCGTCAGAATCCGGATCGCAATGAAGGGAGTCAAGCGAACCCTCCGCCACCACCTCCACCTCCGGAGGCATGGCAAGCAATCATGGCAGCCACCAACGCCAATGCTCAGATGATTCTGCAACTCTTGCAAGAACGTACTCAAGGGCAAGGCAATCAAGGTCAAGGCAACAATCAGTTTCACTTTGCCACTCTCAACCAGTTTCTCGCAAATCAGCCCAAGTCTTTCAGCTACTGTGCCGAGGCCACGGATGCCGATGATTGGCTCGTGGACATCAACAAGCATTTTGAATGTAGCAATGTCAGGCCTGAGGACTATGTCAAGTTCGCTTCTTTCCAGCTCAAGGACCAAGCTGCTGATTGGTATCAACAATACAAAGATTCCAGAGGAGGTCGTGTGATCACTTGGACTGACTTCTGTCGGGACTTCAAAGCGCACCACATTCCACAAAGTGTTGTTGAGAGCAAGCGTGAGGAGTTCCGCAATCTCAAGCAAGGCAACATGTCTGTGTATCAATACAACATTCAGTTTCAGAAACTTGCTCGCTTCGCTAAACAAGACGTTCCTGATGAGAAGAGCATGATCTATCACTTCAGAGGTGGCCTTAAAGAGGATCTGCAGTTAGCTCTCGTTCTTGTTGAGCCTACTCACTTTGATCAATTCTACAATATGGCACTGAAGCAAGAGGCTGCTCAGCTCAAGTGTGAGGCTTCTAAGAAGAGAGTCAGAGACGCAGTTCAGTCTTCTTCTTCCTCACTTGTGACAGCTAAGCAACAGAAGTTCTGGTTACCTCCTCCTCCTCCGTTTCGTCAGTCTTACCAGCAGAAGAACAAAGGTGGCCATGGTTCTTCCAACTCTTCCAACTCTGGCTATCAGAACAAGTCTCAGAATCAAGCTCCAAAGTCCAATGCTCCTTATCACCGTCCACTCTCAGAGGTGACTTGCAACAAATGTCAGCAGAAAGGTCACTATGCTAACAAGTGCTTCAACCAGAGGCGTCTTCCTCCTCCTCCTCCTGTCAGATCTTCCAGCAATGCAGTGGTCAAGCATAATCCATAGTCGGCAAAGGTGAACATGATGAATGCAGCTCAAGCGGAGGAATCTACTGATGTGATAATGGGTAATCTTCCTGTTAATGATATTCGCGCAAAAGTTCTTTTTGATACTGGTGCATCACTTTGTTTCATGTCAAGACCGTTTTTTGCCAAGCATGAATTCACTTGTTCTCATCTGAGTAAACCCATGGATGTCGTTTCTCCGGGTAAACGTTTGAGTTCTAGTATGATGGTTCCGGATGTTTCCATCAAGATGGGCGACTATGAATTTTAGTCTTCTCCAATTGTTCTTGGTGACTCGGATAATTATCTTATTCTCGGGATGGACTGGCTTTCTAAGCACAAGGCTCAACTTGATTGTGCTGCCAGGGAAATTCAATTGACACACTCGTCTGAGGATGTGATTATTTTTGCCGCTCGTGATGAAACCATTCGGTTTTTCTCTCTCAATGAGAAGGGTGAATTGAATGCCATCTCTCAAATTCCAGTCGTTTGCGAGTATCAAGATGTCTTTCCAGAAGAGCTTCCGGGTATGCCTCCTCATCGGCCAGTTGAGTTCGTTATCGAACTAGAGCCGGGTACTGAACCCATTTGCAAGCGTCCATACAAGCTTGGACCTAACGAGCTGAAGGAATTGAAGAAGCAGCTCAATGAACAAGAACGTCTGGGTTTGATCAGACCGAGTTCTTCTCCATGGGGTTGTGGTGTTCTTTTTGTCAAGAAGAAGGATGGCATGGACCGACTTTGTGTCGACTACCGTCCATTGAACAAGAAGACAATCAAGAACAAGTATCCACTTCCCAACATCAATGAGCTATTTGAGCAACTCAAAGGGGCTAAAGTATTCTCGAAGCTTGACCTTCGTATGGGTTATCATCAGATTCGCATTCGTGAAGAAGATATTCCCAAGACAGCATTCAGAACAAGCTTTGGTTCTTATGAATATACTGTCATGTCTTTTGGCCTTGTCAATGCTCCTCCGGTGTTCTCTCGGATGATGAATTTCATCTTCAACCCCTATACCAATGAATTCGTTCTGGTGTATCTCGATGATATCTTGGTCTTCTCCAAGAATAAGCAGGACCATGCCAAACATTTGTGTTTGGTGCTCGACAAGCTCAGAGAGTATCAATTCTATGCAAGTTCTCTAAATGTGAGTTTTGGCTTGATGAAGTTCTTTTCCTTGGTCACATCATCTCTGCCAAGGGCATCGCTGTTAACCCCGAGAAGGTGTCCGCAGTTCTGGATTGGGAACCTCCTCAAAATGTCAAGCAGCTCCGCAGTTTTCTGGGTCTTGCAAGCTATTGCCGAAGATTCGTTGAGAATTTCTCCAAGATTGCAAAGCCTCTTTCCAACCTCCTACAGAAGCATGTGAAATATGTCTGGTCTCCTGAGTCTGACGTTGCTTTCAACACTCTCAAAGAGAAACTAGTCACAGCTCCTGTCTTGACTCCTCCTGATGAATCCAAGCCGTATGAAGTTTTCTGTGATGCTTCTCTCCAAGGTCTCGGTGCCGTGTTAATGCAAGAGAAGAAAGTTGTGGCCTATACCTCTCGGCAGTTGAATCCCAACGAGAAGAACTACCCCACTCACGATCTTGAGTTGGCGGCAGTTGTCCATGCATTGATTACGTGGAGACATCTCTTGTTGGGAAGACAAGTGGACATTTTCACTGATCACAAGAGTCTCAAGTATATCTTCACTCAGCCCAACCTCAACCTCAGGCAGATTCAATGGGTCGAAATGATTCAAGAGTACAATCCGCGTATCGAATATACTCCTGACGTGCACTCCAAGTCTCCCGGGTTGCTTTCCTTCCAAAAATAAGTTCTCCAGTTGGTTTCATTCCGTTTCGACTCCGTTTGATATTCCGTTTCTTCGAAACACTGAAACAAGGGAAAAAATAGGAACTGGCACTGGGCTCTGGGTTAATAGGTTAGTCCTAAAAATAATATAAAAGTGTTTAATAAAGCCCATAAACATCCAAAACAGATAATAAAATAGCATGGAACAATCAAAAATTATAGATACGTTGGAGACGTATCAGCCACTCATAATTCCAAAGCTTAGGTGTTGAAATACGAATCTGATATGATGCTCATATTACTAAAACAGAGAACATTTAATTGGTCACCTAGTGTTCCTATATTCATTTCGAAAAGCATGTGCGCTACCCACTAGTCCAGCTAGTTCCACTTTCCTGATTTTACTCTTGATGCTTAGGGTTTTCCCCTTTTATCTACTCTACTATGATCTGCGTAGGTGCTTTCTATCGTACTAGCATTATTCCACCCTTCAAGCTAAACAACACAACACTCAAAATTCCAAAATTTAGTTTTTCAAATATGATTGTGATATGATACTGATATTTGTTAACAGACACATTTAATTATTTAGCTAAAGGTCCCACTTGAGTTTCCAAATGCATGCCGCGACATATAGAGAGACAGCAGAATTGCATTTCTTTGTCACTTGTTGACTGTACTTTCTTGTCCATACCAAATCTTATTTGCTATTTCAAAGCAAACATCGGTTGCTAACTACCGTTTGCGAAGTTTGCAGCTTCAGATCTGCCATCCCACTGCCATGGTCAACACTATACTCATCATGCTTACGGTTTCCCCCTTTTATGATGACCACGATCAGCCTACGTGGTTCGTGTCGTAATAGCACTTCTCCACCCATCAAGCTAAACAAGATTAGTTGTACAAATTCAAATCTGATATTAGTAAAACTGAGAGGTGTTTAATTGGTCAGCTACATGTTCCTACTTTAGTTTCAAAATGCATGTGAGCCACATATGGAGAGACCAGAAGGAATACTATTTCTCTGTGCGCTCTGGTTCATCATGGGTGGGCAACCAACATTGTATAGAAAGACTTGTAATATCTTCAATCTGCTTGCTCTTCTGCTCTTCTTTAAGATGATCCTCTTCTCTTCTTTAATAAGTATGTTCCTTGTTGGGAAGAGTAGCAGAGACATTTGCGGTCGACTGGTTAGGTTGAGTTGTTCTCCCTTAGTATATTTTGAATCTGTCTGGCCAGGTCGACTTGTTCTTCTTTACTATATGTTGAAGCTGTCATCTGCGAAGTATCATCACTTCTGGAGCTCTCAAATTTTGAGTAGTACGCCACATTATATTAATGCACAAACCAAATTACAGCATGCATGGCATCTCTCAGAAGAATTGCAGAGATAACACAAAGGGGTTTACAGGGAGGCAGTATTGGATTAGAATCACTTCTGCATTACAAAGATAATCTCACTTGTTTTTATGTTTCATGCATGTCAGGTATTGAACATTATCAAAATGTATATGAGAATGGGCGCACGAGAGGAATATTGCGAAGCAATCCACTAGCTAACAAACTTGGGATGGTGGAGGATGGCCTATCTCACTACTAGGAAAAGGCATGCTAGTGGCGCACCTGTTTTGCCTACTAATGGCGCACTACAGGTGCGCCACTAGCACCACGCCATTAGATTTTATTACTAATGGCGCACCATAGGTGCGCCATTAGTATACCAGATACTAATGGCACACCAGGTAGTGCGCCATTAGTATACCATTTGGTGCGCTATTAGAATGCCTCCCAGGGGGCCATATTTAACCATGTGCTCTGGCTTACTAATGGCGCGCGTGTTGCTGATGCGCCACTAGTGTGCATTTGCAGTGTGCCACTAAAGTTCTGGGTGGTGCGCCACTAGTATGAATATTTGGGATTATTTTCTTTTCTTTTCTGATATTTGCACAGGTAACAAAACATATTAACGCACATAATATAGACAGCACAACATATAAACAGCAGAGTTATTGAATACAATAGAAGATTAGTCTCCGAATACAATTCATTATATTAGTCTCCGAATTCAAAAGACCGAACAAAGTTAGAACATTACAAGTCTCAAAACCGCGAGTAGCGAGTTTGTCTTCACATTACAAGTCGATATCGATCATCTAAACTACCATCACATAGAAGAGAGCTGCGGTCATCACGATTAGCATCATCGCGATGAAACAGGTCTTCATCCGGTTCCTCCTCCGCTCCCTCCTCTCTCCCGCTAAATAGCGCGTGTATCTAGCTTCCGCCTCCGCCCTAGTGGTGTACCCTTTGTAACTGTTACCGCTGAAACGGTGAACCTGTCTCCGACACTCCTCCCAGTCGTCGTAGACTCCGGGAACCTTACCATTGTACACGACATACGATGGCATCTCTATGCACTAGCCAAACAAAAAGTTAGTAGCAATTTACAGACAATACATAAGCAATATATAAGTATGCAACAAAAGGATCGGAAGAGAAAAGCAACACATTAATAGCATGATTCATGGTCCTACTAATAAATAGCATCGATTACATATAAATTGAACGACTGTCCAAACCAAAGAGACATACAAGTTCATTAAAGTTTAATATTACAACATGAGCCAATCGACATTTCAGAACTACATAGCATCACTACTTTCGACTCGACTCAGGGACCGGAGCATGGATGAAGCCGCCGTCTTTCGTGATGGTCATGAAATCGCGGGTGTTGTCAGCCTGCATTTGTAGCGTTGTTTCTATCTCATCGTTGGACGGTTGATGTCTGAGATAGAACTGCCCCGAGGTACGAAGGACATCTTGATGGATGATTTCCGCAAACTCCGACTGGATGCAAAAGAATTCTTGTCTGATGTCCGCGTCCTGGATTGCTGACAAGCGTGCGGCCCAATCTTTGAGATTATTTGGTAGCAGAAGGTGATTATGGTCCCGTACGATCGCCCGCATGTGATGGAGGGCATAGTAGGCATCCTTCTGACCGCCAGGCGGCTGCTTGACGCAGGAGAACGTCATATTGTGGCTGAAGATGTGCTTGCCGTACCTACGAACTGGCTTGCTGAAGGTGCCTCCAGATCTGGCGTAGCCGGGGAGAACATCATCAAGAACTTTCTTGATATTTGTGTAGTCTTTCTTCGACTGACGGTCCGGGTCGAAATACGTGGCCATGGAATATTTCGGGCTTACGAGGATGAGTGTGCAATGTATGTCACTGCACAAAACACGGAATGTTAGAAAAAAAGAATTATCGAAATCTAAGAAATCATATGTTACAGGGCGGTGAGGGGATGACTTACTCGGGAAAGTAAGGCACGAGGAAGTTATCCTTATCTGGGTTTGCCAGAATGACGCCTTCGAGGTATGAACTCGCGACTTGCCGGTCCCTAGCGCTGCCCAAGATCTTGACACCCATGTAGAAGGGGTCGACTATCACGATGTCCGGGGTCTTGTCTCTAATGATCCGCATCTCCATACTCAGAGAAAATAGCCGAACGAAGGTGTAGTGCAGCAGATGAAGGTCAAACATAGCGAAGATGTCATCAAACCGCAGGACGATCGTACCCCCGATGGCGCTATCCACAAAGCCCTTGCCCTCTGGCACCTTGGCCATGAAAACCGGGTATGCCACATCATTCTCAGAGAGACGCCGCTTCTCCAAAGAAAGAACACTGTCATGCAGACTCCGCATAGCACCGCTTGCAGCATTGAGCAGATTAGTCGGTAGCATCGGCCTACCCGCCACATGCACCCTCCTCGAGATATCCTTAGGTGAAGGTGGCCCGTCCTGAGCACGGATCGTACTCGGTGCCGGCTGGCTCGCACCGCCCTTGTTATTCTTTTGTTTCCGTCCCTTCTTCCTCATCTCCTGTAATGGGATCGAGTTCTGCTCAGAGACCGCCTTCTTGAGTGTGTTGGGGCTGATAATATTCCGCACCTCGGCTATCTGAGGCTCGGTGAAGGCGGCAGCTGGAGGCGTCTCCTGAGAACTGAATGCCAGACGACGCCTGTTGCAATTAGGTTTCTCCGCGGTACCAGCTCGATCACGGTCGTCTTTCTCAGGGTTGGGTTCTTGAGAAGGAGGCCTGAAGAATTCGTCACCGTACCCATGTTCGGCAAAGTACTTATCGACGTTGGTAAATGTACCGTCATCGTTGTCATCATCGTCCGGATCCTGTGCCATATGCATGTCCGGATCCTGTGCCATAGGGATGTCCGGAATGTCCGGCAGCGTTGCGGCGGTCTTGCCATGGCTTGGCGCCGGCACGACTGGCGGTGTTGTCTGTGGGGTGGTGTCCCCCGCCCCCAAACGAATCTGGCTCTTCGGCCAAAGCAGGGGCCAGCTTACGCAGGCGCTGAGGGTCATCACATCATCTTCGTCGGCCCCAGCGGGTCGAATCGGAGGTAACAACTCGTTGCAGCCTGGCAGTACCCGAACCAGTTCAACCCTATACACGGTGGGTGGCATCGGATTACCGTGGAACACGGGGTTGCCCGGTTGAACCATTCTGCCCTTGGCGCCGCCCACGAAGGGCGCCGCCCACGAAGTGCAGGAGAGTGCATGGAACGTCGGCGGCGCCCTATGAAAACATGTAGGGCGTCAGGGATTCCCAGTCAAAGGCAAGGAGATGAAGTCATCGGACGAGAGGCTTAGTTACCGTGATGGCGTCGAGCTCGGCTAATGTCGAGGCACCGCCAACGGCGGGCGTGCAACTGACGGAGGGGCCACTTGCAGCCGAGGTGCCAGCCGGCATACACCCGGGTGCATTAAGCTCCAATGCCCGTGCCGGCGCCGGAGACACCAATACCGCCTCCGCCGGAGACACCAATGGCGCCGCCTGCGCGTTGTGCAAGTTGCTGGCCATGAAGCTGGGAACCGGGGGCTGCCCCTGTTGGCCGCCCGCAATCCACGCCTGCAGCCCCTTAATCAAGCTAGGCACAATGGCGGTGAGCGTCGTTCCCAGTTGTTGTTGCACTTGCTCTTGGACAATCTCCAGAATCCGCGCCACTTGTGCCTTGAGTTCTTGAACCTCGCGCGACTGGCTTTCCGAGCTGGTCTTTTTCTCCTTTCGCCCACCAACGTTATAGTATGATGACCATTTTGTGGACAAGCCTTTGCCGGCCACACGACCAGCTGACGACGGCTTACTGAGCTTATCCTTGTTTTTCATTATGTTCAACGCCCTATTTAGAGTGCTGTCCCAAGCTGGGGAGCTCTAAGACGACCCCGCGCTACTGCTTTCAGTCTCCCGCGGAAGGAATGTGAACCATTTAGAAATTTGGCTTCATTAATTAGAATGCAACCATATGGAGCTAATTACGCGGGGGTGTATTCCTTACCAGAACACGCTCAAGCGCCTTGGTCTTCGGATCCGTGGTAAGCTCCTTTGTTACCGGGTCCTCCTTGTACCGGGCCCTGACATAGTTCCTGGTCTGCTTCTCACGGTATTTCTCGAAGCGGGGCAGTAGGCCTTGCTCGGCACGCTCCTTGTCCTCCTTGTCCCATATAGGTTCCGCCACTCTGTAACCGCCAGGACCGAGTTTGTGGACCCCTAAGTTCAAGTCACGCATCTCTTTCCCCCACTGACTTGATTCCTCGGATGCGCCGCTCTCGCACTTGATCTTGAACTCCTTGTAGTCATCTTCGCTAATCAAAGGATTTTTCGCCTTGATCTTCTCATAACTATCACCTTTGTTAATCATTCACTTCACCGTGCTTCTCCAACTAGACAGGGACGTGCTCATCTTCGTGAGGGCGGCACTATTCACTTTATTCCCTGAGAGTCGTGTGTTTGCAAACTCAGCGGGGAACTTGTATCGTTCGTGCAGCTTCGTGAAGAGGAGGTTGCGCAAATTCCCTCGGTCCTTATGCCTTAGGTTGATCGAGACGGTGCTCCGGAGAATGCACCCGAGCTGAACCGAGTACCCCTTGACTAATTCTTTAGGCGCCGTTGGATCCCCGTCGCAGTTCACTTCAGTAAATTCCTCCTTGACGATGCCGAGCACGTTCAGGCGTCGGTCCTTCGGTTGCCTCTTCGGTTGGCTGCCATCTGTGCGTGCGCTGTCATCATTAGTGGTGGCATCCTCGGCGGCACCATCAGTGGTGTCATCCCCGACGCCACTAGGGGTTGTGTATTCAGGATCGGTGTCTTCCGCGGCATCCTCATAGCGGTGAGGTTCTTCCTCCATCTCCTGGGACAGCTCCCAGAATGCCTTGTCGCCCGAACCGCCGGCCTCATCGTTGTGGGCCATGTTTCGCTCTAAATAGGAAAAAAGTTTGATCAAAAAGTTGGTTATTATCCAGGAACAAGATCTCTAAGTTGACCAAATAACCTAATTCTCAAGGAATTTGTTGTTAGTGTGTTGTTGCTAAGGTCCATGTCCCTTCCTAACCTCCTTCTTCTTGTCTCCTCTCACTATCTCTCTCACACACATGGCAAGCAAGGGTGTCTGAGTGTGTGAAAAAATACTAAACTAATCCAAGGGCTGAAAATTGATCATTTAGGTTTTTATCGACACCGAGGCACCCTAAAAGCCAAGGTTTTATCATTTAGGGTTTGACTCTTGGCTAACCAACCTCACCTCCTCCTCCTCCTCTTCTTATTCGTCGTCTTCCTCTGATTAAATGGATTTCCAGGATGTAGGTGGATTCATGTGTATATATACACCTACAGTAACTACTAGCCAGCCAGTGTGTTTAGACTAGATCAGGGGGTATTGTCTTCTGTTGTGTCATTTTCATAGTTTCTTTCTGATCACAGTGGATGAGGAGCTTGATTGGTTACATTAATGGCGGTCAGGGCTAGGTAGGGGAGGTGGGCAGGTAGGACAGGAGCGAGGTCAACGGCTTGTGGATGGCTCACACGTGGACGCCCCCAGCTCCAATCGTGAGATTACGCAGGCAAATAAACAAAGATGATCCTACTTAATTAAGTACTAAGATACCCCGGCCCATGCATTAGTCGCAAGTACCCCATATGTCCTATTTTTAGCAAAGTCATGCTAAAATTGACGGAAAATTTCAGCATGACCTTTGCTGAAAATAGGACATATGGAGTACCCGAATTTGCCGGAACGGAAGGTAATCGACATTCCGGCAAACTCAAGGGCCTCTCGGGGTACCTGCAAAATCATCTCTTCCTTTCTTTCTTCAGTTTGAAATAGTAGTGGCCATGGTGATGGACACAGAGGGCCAAATTGCCAGCCAGATTTGCCTTAAAGATATTGCTGAATCATTGTGTGGCATATGCTTCTCAATTATCATATGCTTTTCCTCAGAAGAGAAAATCTCATCTGCTGGACCATGACCAAAGCTTGACTTGACTAGATGGTACTTATACTACAGTGCACACTGAATTCATCCAGTTCACTCACACTTGCTTTGTGTACTCATCAGTAAAGTGAAGAAAGAATCTTCTCTAAAGAAACACAAGGGCATGAAGGATTATCAATGATAGATGCTTTCATCAGAATTTAAAGCATCCACGCACTGGGTCAGGTGATGTGGCCCAATCACCAGGCTTTATTTGCCTGTGCAACAAAGTCCCTGATCCTTTCATTAATCATACTACTCACTAATGTCTGTTAAATGCCTACCTGATTAGAGCAGATGGCATGATCCAGTTGCTAGAGTAGATATAGTGTGTAACTAAAGTTTTGATTCTTGTTTAGCATCTATTGGGTGGAGATAAAGGCACGTTGTATTAAATTCATCTACCGTATCCGTTTTGTGCAAGAAATGTCTGCCAGCCTGCAACCAAAAGCAGTGTTTTTGTCCCAACCAGTACAGGTTGTACTACTAGAAAACAGAAGAAATCTACAGCTATCCTAATAAAAACTTACAACCTGCAAGGAAACTAGAGATGCACACAACTAATGGCTTAGTAAGGTGGATGCTTCATGAGGGGCACCGTTTTATAGGATCTCAACCACAGGGGAATTCTGTTTTAAAAGAAGGGTATAGTATCATGCTTATTAATTGATAGTCATGGTAAGTGAACTACTCGAATGTTACATTTCAAGATATTCTTCAGTGCTATCCATCATGTGAAAGAATAGTATGTAAGATACCTATGCCAGATAGTGAACTGCTCGAAGATTATCTTTCAGAGTGTTATTCAGTACTATCCCTCATAAGGATCAATAGAATTTAAGATTTCATACCTATATCAGATAAGTTGACTGCTCAAGGTTACATTTCTAGGTGTTATCCAGTGTTATCCCTTACCATATCACGAAGTAGAACTAATATTAGGTTGTACATATATTCTAGATTTCAGAAAGCATAACTCCACTATAACGCCGTTTAACCGAAGTCACAAACAATATCACTCAAGAGCGGCAACAGTAGAACATGATTACGACATCTAAATCGTGCTCAAATAAGGTCACTATCCCAAGTCCAAACAGCCTATCCAGTCAAGATTATGTCTATTCAGCGTCCTTGCCGCATCAACGACCCGCAAAGTATCAGAACTGGAATATCTCTGAAAGATTAATGGCATGATGTTTTTTTTGGTTAAATATAAGCTCCCATAACTATGACAGAAAGAAACTTTGATGCTAAGTTATGGACCTTTATCTATCACACTACTTCCGGTCAAGATAATGCACTCTGTGTTGAAATTTTGAGTCAAGATTACGTCTAACGGCTGGCCATTTTTTATTGTAGCAACTTTCTCTAGTCGACGCTTCCATCCATAGACTTTGACCAGACAAAAAGGGCTTCTGCACAAATACCTAAAGGCAGCTGCAGAGAAGTTGCATGTCTTTGTCATGGATTATATCCTAACAACTAAACTACCTACTGGACAATATTTTTATGAAAAGAATTTCCTACTTGCATCAACGTCCTATGAGATACTAGGTCAACCTAGATTCATGTTCTATAGAAAAATGAGCTTTTGCTGTTGGGCCGAGGGGAAACAGAAGAGGGGAAGGGAGGGGAGCTCACCGCGGAGGCACACGAAGTCCCAGCGGTGGATTAGGAGCAGCAGGCCGGCCGGACTTGAAGGAGAGGTGGCGGAATCCGAGGTGGAAGAAAGGCAGCAGCAAGGGCTACTTCCTTGGTAGCTTCTCCCCCTCCACTCCAAGCCGATGGAGACGACGTAGACACTATCGGGGTGGGGTCGACGACGGTACGGTTCGTCGTGCTGGACTTCTCCGGCCTGCTTCGGTGCGGCCGGGAGGACCGGGCGGAGGGGGGTCGAGGGGAGGACCGGGCGGCCTGGCGGGGCGGCTGGGCGAGGGCCTCACCTCGAACGGCACGGAGATGGTGGGGGCGGAAGGGCTCGTCGCCGCCAGGGCGAGGGTCGGAGCGGGGGAGGCGGCGGCGGCGGCGGCGCAGTACGGGTTGGGCAGTGGGCGGGTCGGGGCAGCTATGGGCGGGTGAGAGAGATGGGGAAGATAGAAATTTTTTTAGTGGGGGGGGGGAAGGGTTAGCAATGGCGCACCCCCGAGCGGTGCGCCATTAGAATTTTTTTATAGCAATGGCGCACCCCCGAGCGGTGCGCCATTAGAAATCTTTTTTTGTATAGCAATGGCGCATCCCAGATAGGTGCGCCATTAGTAATCTTTTTTTTGAATAGCAATGGCGCACCCCAGAGAGGTGCGCCATTAGTAATCTTTTTTTTTTGTATAGCAATGGCGCTCGGGGGGGGGGGGGGGCGAGTGAGGGGGAACCGAGCGAGGAGACAGGGGAGGGTGCGGGGGGTCGCCGGCAGCGGTGGAGCGGGGAGGGTGCGGGGGGTCAGCGGCGGCGGTGGAGCGCGGGAGGGTGCGGTGGGTGCTCGGCGGCGGTGGAGCGGGGAAGGGTGCGGGGGGTCGGCGGTGGCGGTGGAGCAGGGGAGGGTGGGGGGTGCTCGGCGGCGAGGGGGATGTGGCGAGGGGGGATAGCGATCGAGATGGAGGGGGATCGAGATCGAGTGTCCTCAGGAATATTCAATATTTTTTCATATTGAATATGAAAAAATATCATCAAATTGGAAAAAATATTCATGAATTCAAAAAGTGCCCATGAAATTTAAAAATATTCATGAGTTCAAAAAATATTAACAAATTCAATACTTTTTGTGAGTTAGAAATTCAATACCATAATAAACATAACTAAATATTCATGAGGACACTAGAACAGAAGAAATATCATTTCAATATGTCGAAATACAATCAAGAAAAGAAGGCTACAATTTAAATACAATCGATCTTAGCTAGCTATCTATTCGCAATCTTCTTGCGCTTATTTTTCGTAAATGGAGTTCTTCTCTTGAACGGACGTCCTTTAGGTAGGGTGGTCCTGCTTCTTCTTGTGGTGTATGCTGGTACTTCATCGTCGTCGTCATGTTCCATCTTCGGGTCGCCGTACTTGTCGAAGTCTTGCTCATTGGCGACTCCATCCATTCCGATGATCTTCCTTTTGCCTCTCCTCACGACAACACGACTGGGCTTTGACGGGTCGGTAATGAAGAAGCATTGGTCCACTTGGGAAGCCAGTACCCATGGCTCATTTTTCGCGGTGACGTTTGCGCCCGCGGTCTTGGATTTGGCTTCGGGTATAACCATGGTGGTGAAATACCGGTCTTCTTTTAGGACGCTCTTGGCCCATCTGACACGGAACATCGGGACCTTCTCTCCAGCGTAGCTCAGCTCCCAGATCTCCTCGATCCTTCCGTAGTATCTGTCCTTGTCGTTACCGGTGTAGGATTCCATCGTTACCCCGGAGTTCTGATAACCATCGCTCTTCATGTCCTTTCCCTCGGTGTAGAATGTGTAGCCGTTGATATCGTACGCCTCATACGTCATCAGGTTGTGCTCGGCGCCCTGTGACAAGGCGAATATGAGTTGTTCTTCCGCGGAAGAATCCTCATGTAAAGGGTACGACAAAAGCTTCTGCTTGAACCAACGCGTGAAACATGAGTTGTGCTCTTTGATTATATCTCCGTCCGTCCTCTGTTGGCCTCGGTCATTGTACGTCTTCTCAATAAAGGTTTTGTGCTCTACCACCCAAGGATCGACCACGTCTATGTGTTGTAGCGCGACTAGGTTTGCTCTTTCAAAGTCGGCGAGTCGACCCTCGAAGTCGACATGCATTTCGCGGCGACCCTCACGGTGACCCCATCCAGCGAGCCTGCCGAGGTGCCTGTTGACGGGCAGACCAACGGGGTTCTCGATGCCTAGATAATTCATGCAGTAGGAGATGCACTCTTCGGTCAGAAAGCCCCTGGCTATGCTTCCCTCTGGACGTGACATGTTGCGAACGTATCCTTTGATGACACCATTCATCCTTTCGAACGGCATCATGCTGTGCAGGAACGTCGGCCCGAGTTGGATGATATCCTCCACGATATGGACCAGCAGATGCACCATAACGTCGAAGAATGCGGGCGGGAAGTACATCTCAAGCTCGCATAGTATCACCACGATCTCTTCCTGTAGCCTTCTGAGTTGCCTCACGCCAACCGACTTCCGAGAGATGACGTCGAAAAAGTTGCATAGGCCAAATAGCGTTTCACGGACGTGCGCGTCCATGATCCCACGGATTGCAACTGGAAGTATCTGCGTCATCAGCACGTGACAGTCGTGAGACTTCATCCCGCTGAACTTCTGCTTCGCTGAGTCTAGGTATCTGCTTATCTTCCCCGCGTAACCGTAAGGAAGTTTTACTCCTACGAGGCAGGTGAAAAACTGATCGATCTCCTCCTGACTTAGAGTGAAGCACGCGGGAGGGAAGTCATTTCCGGTCTTCTTGGCCTTTTTGCCTTTGCGACGACTTTCCGTGTCCTGCTTCGCCTCATCATCATCATCATTAGCGTGAAGCTCCTCCCTGATGCCCATTGATTTCAAGTCTGCCCTTGCTTTCGGCCCATCTTTGGTCCTCTCTGGCATGTTGAGCAGGGTACCAAGCAGACTCTCGCACACGTTCTTCGTGATATGCATGACATCAAGGCTGTGAGGCACACGGTGGATCTTCCAGTACGGCAAGTCCCAGAAAACAGACCTCGTTTTCCATACCTTCAGCAGCGGCTCTTGCGCCTTTCGCTTCTTTCCCGGCTCTGGCGCCTTTTGCTTCTTTCCCGGCAGTGGGCAATCTTTCCAATTTTTCAACAGCTCGTCTATTTCCTCGCCGCTCCTCGTACGCGGGCGTCTTCGGGTTTCGGTTTCACCATCGAACAGATCCTTGCGTTTCCTCCATGAGTCATCGTCGCGAAGCCACCTTCGATGTCCCATGAACACGGTTTTCGAAGACCCGGGATCTCTATCTAGCTGGCGATACGTTGTGTCATCCATGCACCTGACGCATCCAGAAAATCCGTGGACCACCTGCCCCGCGACATATCCGTAACCGAGATAGTCGTGCACCGTCGTGAGCAGTGCGGCTCTCATAGGGAAATATTCTTTCTCTGCGGCGTCCCACGTATTGGCTGGCGTTTTCCACAGCGTGTCTAGCTCCTCTTTCAGCAGCCCCAGATACAGATTGATGTCGTTCCCTGGTTGTTTCGGCCCTTCAATTAGCATACTCATGTGAATGTACTTCCTCTTCATGCACAACCAGGGGGAAGGTTGTACATCCACACAAACACAGGCCAGGTGCTATGTGTGCTTCTCTGGCTGCCAAACGGATTGACTCCATCGGTGCTCGCGCCCAGCACGATGTTCCTTGGATCGTTCCCAAATTCTGGGTGTTCGAAGTTCAACGCTTGCCACTGGCTCCCATCCTTAGGGTGACTCAGCATCTTGTCTTTTTTATTTATCTCCGGATCATTTGCGTCATCTTCTCGCTTCTTCTCCTCCCTATCCGCGTGCCAACGCAAGAGCTTTGCTACCTTAGGGTCCGCGAAATACCGCTGCAGACGAGGAGTGATCGGAAAGTACCACACCACTTTTCGAGGAGCTTTCTTCCTCTTCTTGTATCGAGTGACGCCGCACACCGGACATATGGTAGACTCCGCGTGCTCGTCCCGATAAATGATGCAATTGTTCATGCACACATGGTATTTCACGTGCGGTAAATCCAGAGGACACACGATTTTCTTCGCCTCCTCGAAACTGGTCGGGCACTTGTTCCCCTTGGGAAGACGTTCGTGCCAGAATGACATGTTCTCGTCGAAGCATGCGTCGGTCATTTTGTGTTTTACCTTCATCTCCAGAGCCATGAGCGTTACTTTCAGGCGGGTATCCTCGGGCCTGCATCCTTCATACAATGGAGTAACCGCGTCTATCTCCAGTTGATCCAGCTTGGCTTTCTCTCGGGCGGCAGCTCTTGCGTTATCCGTCTGCTTGAGAAGCAGCTCTTGAATATGAGGGTCCTGCACCCAGCCCATCGATGGTCCATCGTCGTCTGCTCCGGCATCTTCATCTTCATGATCATGCCCTTCGTCTGCTCCGGCATCTTCCTCATCATCATGTCCGGCATCTTCTACATGATGACTGTGTACTGCATCTACTTCGTGATCATGTCCTGGAGATTCTTCGTCTTCTCGCCCGCCCTCGCCGTGGTTGTCTTGCTGCCCTTCCTCATTTCTTGCCGGCCGGCCCCCATGGACGACTTCATAATCATCTTCATCACCTTGCCACCGATAGCCATCCATGAAACCACGCAAGAGCAGGTGGTCCCGCACCTATACGGAATCCGGGTCCATAAGGCTCCTCAGCTTGCATCTTCGACACGGACATCTTATCTCCGTCTCGTTCTTTTGAAGCATCTCGGCCTTCGTGGAGCTCAAAAACCTATTCACGATGCCTTCGGTCATCGTGCGGACCATGGTCGCCTGCGGGGTAGAGCAAAACGATATTTTAGAACCAAGAAAAATTTCGCATGACTTTGCCTAAAAATAGGACCAAAAAGAATGCATAGTGCCAAAATTCTCGCTGAAACGGAAATGAATCAACATTCCGGCAAAATATTGGCAACTATCGCATTTCAAATACCGGTACCTGCAAACACAAACATATATGCAACACCACAAACATACATAGATCTAGCTAGGCCATAAAAAGTGCATGTGCACATTGTTGGAGGGAGAAAAAAGTAGATCTACAACATAAAGAAAGCTTTCCCCTTACTTACCTATCAAAAAAAGGTAATTTAACCACTTAATTTGGATGAATCTATGGTGCAAATGAGGTGAGGAGGAGGAGGCAGCCGAGACAAGCTTGGAGGAGGAGGTGGAGAGAATGAAGTGGGGAAAGTGAGTGTGTAGGTGGCTGTCCAAAATATCTAGCTGGTCCCAGGTTACTAATGGCGCACCACCAACAAATGCGCCATTAGTAACCCTGGTTACTAATGGCGCACCAGCTGGCGGTGCGCCATTAGTAGTTTTGCAAAAAAATGATAGTAGTGGCGCACGGGGTGACTGGTGCGCCATTACTAGTTTGAACTAGTAATGGCGCACTGTGCCCCGGTGCGCCATTAGTATTTTTGGAAAAAAAATTGTTAGTAGTGGCGCACCATGGTTGTGGTGCGCCATTAGTGTCTATCACACTAATGGCGCACCAACACACGGTGCGCCATTAGTATTTTTGGAAAAAAGAAAAAAATTGTTAGTAGTGGCGCACCATGGTTGTGGTGCGCCATTAGTGTCTATCACACTAATGGCGCACCAGCACACGGTGCGCCACTGCTATATAGTAGTGGCGCACCGCATGTCTGGTGCGCCATTAGTGTCCATATTATCTATAGCCCTTTTCCTAGTAGTGTCTTATTCACCCATCAAGGTGCTTGCTCTAACTTGGCAAGGTTGTATTGGTCGCACATATTTTGCATCTAACCTCTTGCATTACTTATACTTTGTTACACCATCTGCTTAGTTTAACCATCATATATGAGTATATGCCATACCTATCCATTTTCTGTACCTATTCCATGTGTCGTCATACTATGTTTTTCCAGTCAAATGTTGTTCTTTTGTAATAGATGTCCAAAAGGAAGAGGGTGAGTGCAGATCCTCAAGGAGTACAAACTAGGTCTTTGGAAAAGGTAGTGATACCTGATAAATCAGATAGATCAACAGCCACAGAAAACACAGGCCCAACTGTACCACACTTTACCCCTACTCCACTAGCCAAACCCCTATTAGAACTGTTGAGAGCGTAGCGTCAGGTACTGTCTATGATATCAATTCAAAATTTGAACTCCTAAATTTCTGCATGTGACTTACCTTCTCTCTTGTATGAAAACTAATTTCAGATGAATCTCCTTGCTCAAAGGATCATAGGACCTCACAACAATACTGGGCTCTGCATTGCTCTTGTTAGTACCTCTTGCCCTTTGTCAGCATACTTACACTCATTGATGTTTGATTATGTAGCATCACTGTAAATGTTCGCTTCTTTATCCTCCCTTTGCTTGAAATTATAAGATCTATATTTACTCTTAGATAAATGTAGAATTAACACAATGGTTATGAAGTTTTGGATTGCTCATGTAAGTACCTGTTGTCATGTACTCCCTCTGTATCAAATTAATTGTTGATCAATTGGATGTATTTAGAACTTAATAGTGCTAGATACATCCATTTGAGCGACATATAATAATGGACGGTGGTGGTATTACTGTACTTGCATCGCGAGATAGTTGATTGTCTAGCATTACTCTGCATTTTATCTGCCCTTCCCTCCACTTTCTCCAAATTATCATATCTACATTTAGTCTTACTAAAATGTTGAATAAAGCCAATGCCACTGCACACATTGATGTCTGCATTCCTCTTGTCAGTACCTTTTGCCTTGTAACCCTGTACTTAATTAATTGTTATTTAATTATGTATCATCAGTATGCACCTGAGCTTCATCATCCTCTGTTTCTTCCAATATTATTTGATCTATATTTACTCTTTGCAAAATGTAGAATAATTGCAACGCTTATAACGAATTTTCTTTGGGGAATCTATTGAATTATCCTTCCATCAACATGGAGAAGGGCTTTGTCCAGCCCATGTTAACATGCAATGCAAGTTCATCCTTCTCAAGCCTTAAAACTTTGTTCTAGTATAGAGTTGGATAGGTATAATTTCCTCCACTGCTGTTCACTTTGCTGTTTACATCTGATTGGATGTTTGCAACAACTACCAGTTTTAAATTGTAGTTGTAAAAACATGTTGCTTATGCAGAATAGATCCATTTATTTGCTAATATAATTGTGAAATTTGTTACGTGTCTCCTTGTTTCTCTTTTAGAGTCGTATCTCTATGCCAGGCAGAAATTTAGGGAGATGACCCCAAGGTCCTGTCTTGATGAAGAGAGTGAGTTCAAGCTACTCACTAGCAGGTGTGAGACAACCTCGCTGCCTCAATCAGTTCGATTGCCTCAGTCTCAACTTAAAGCGGAAAGGCTTGCTTCAGCTCAACTCCGACTTGAAGTCAAAGATGCAAAGAAGATGTCAGAGGACTGCCATGCGCACTATCGTGCCATACAGCTAGGGATGGAGCATCTATCGTTGACACAACTGAGGTCTCATCAGCTTGTTCGGCTGCTTGCGGGGCCCGTCCTGGCCAGGCCTAGTGCCTTCTGAAGTGCTCTCAGTTTTGTATATTCTTTTGTCGGCGCGTTTATATGCACTGGTGGCGACCTTTGATGCCCAGTGTATGTAATCCGCGGTCACATTGCGCTTTATTATCACCGGTAGCGAACTTTCATTCCTAGTGGATGTAATATGCCGTAATTTCTTTATTGTATAGTCTAGGTTTATTCTTTGGTCGGTATGCTGTAATTTGGGCCGGAAGGTTCAGTTGATCTCTGTGTTGTCGGTCTTCAGGCTAGCCCGTTACTCATATGGGCCAAAACGTGGGCCTATAATCATCTTGGGCCATTAGCAGGTCTAAACCTATAATAGTTTCCCGCCTTTAACAAGCCGAGTAAAGTTTAAGCCAGTTGGGCCAGAGAATACCATGGGCTTTTAACAGGCTAAAACCTAGATTGGGCCAGCGTTGGACCAAAAATTCATGGGCCAATACAGGCCGAAACTGCCTAAGGCCCATGTTTGGCCCAAATAGGACGAGCAGCTAACATGCCAAAATATATCTCGGGCCTGTGTGGCCCAATAAAATTATGGGCTTTAAGCAGGCTGGTATCCACGCGGGCCATAGGCCCAAAAGTGTCACGGGCCATTATCAGATGGGCTGTAAGCAGGCCGGATTCAACGCGGGCTGTAATTAGGCCCAACTGTTCCACGGGCCATTAACAGGCCCATAGGCCTGTTGGGCTGAAATTTATCCACGAAGACTACGGGCTGTTAAGAGGCCTAAAGTTACTTTGGACAAGAAATAGCCTAGTTTCTGCATGGGCCGTTATAGGCCCTAAATTTAAACCGGGCCGACAACGTCTCAGATGCACCACGGGCCGCTAACAGGCCGAAACTATTATCGGGCCGAACTGGTTAACGGGCATTTAACAGGCTAAAATTCAAACCTGTCTTAGAATTAATGGTCCAAAAAGAACAGTGGCCTGTTAACGGGCCTGATCCGATATGGGCCGTAATTTGGTCCAAAACAGGGCAGGCTATGAACGGGCCTGATCTCTATGGGCCTCAATTTGGCCCAAAACATGGCAGGCTGTCAACGGGCCAACCCACTAGTGTCTGAAAAAACATGGTGGGCTTTTAGCTGGGCCGACCTTTTCACCGGAATGGGCCTCTGTTGGGCCGTGCAACGTGTCGACGTATCATAGGCGCCTCCTGTCCAACGAGTGGATGACATATGTCCCAACGGCGAGCAAACACGTGTTTCCTCCGGCCAATGAGAATTTTACACGTGGAAAATCCCCATTGGTCTTGGCTATTAACGGGTTATCGGATCCAAAACCGGACCTGATGGCTTAATGGCGACCCATTACAGTGGATGCCACGTGTCGGTCACCCTTGACGAAAGCACTTCTATGACGCGGGATTTATCGTCATGGAAGTGGACACTTCCGTGATGATAATTTTGGTAATGTCATGGAACACTTCTATGACAGCACATGTATGACTATCTAGATTCTGTCATAAAATCGTCATGGATGTACATGCATGACAGAAAACGTGACCTACTGTGACAAACACGTATCATCACGGAAGTGTATTTTTTTGTAGTGATGAAAGTTTTTATTATATCCCTCTTGGATGCCTATCATATTAGGACTAATTTTATAACCAAAGAAAATTACCATGCTGTTTAGAGACTCTCAAAATAATATAAGTGAAGTGCGAGCGTGCATCAATTTCTATAAAAGAAAGCCACTTCCGTGCTCTAAAAAGATATAAGTGAAGCACTAGAGCAAATTTGCCTAGCTCAAAAGATATAAGTAAAGCACATAGAGTATTCTAATAAATCACGATTCATGCGTGTCTCCCCCAAAAGGTATGTACAGCAAGGTTGATTGTGGCAAACTAAAAAGCAAAGACTCAAGTCATACAAGACGCTCCAAGCAAAACACATATCATGTGGTGATAAAAATATAGCCTCAAGTAAATTTACCGATAGACGAAGACGAAAGAGGGGATGCCTTCCTAGCGCATCCCCAAGCTTAGGCTTTTTGACATCCTTGAATATTACCTTGGGGTGCCTTGGGCATCCCCAAGCTTAGGATCTTGCCACCCCTTATTCCATAGTCCATCAAATCCTTACCCAAAACTTGAAAACTTCACAACACAAAACTCCAACAGAAAATCTCATAAGCTCCGTTAGTATAAAAAAATAGAGCACCACTTTAGGTACTGTTGTGAACTCATTATTTATTTTTATTGGTGTAATATCTAATGTATTCCAACTTTTCCATGGTTCATAACCCCCTATACTAGCCATAGATTCATCAAAATAAGCAAACAACACGCGGAAAACAGAATCTATCAAAAACAGAACAGTCTGTAGCATTCTGGATATTTCGAATACTTATGTAACTCTAAAAATCCTGAGAAAATAGGTCCTATATAATTTGTCTATTAATATTCGACAAAAAGAATCAACTAAAAAGCACTCTCCAACTAAAAATAAGAATTGTTTTCGTGAGCGCAAAAGTTTCTATTTTTCAGCAAGATCAAATCAACTATCACCGTAGGCTATCCCATTGGTCTTACTTGGCACAAACACTAATTAAAACATAAAACCACATCTAATTAGAGTTTAGATGATTTATTCAAAGCAAAACAGAACCTAGAAAGCGAAAACATAAAATAAAATTGGGTTGCCTCCCAACAAGCGCTATTGTTTAACACCCCTAGCTAGGCATAAAAGCACGAATAGATCTAAGTGTTGTCATCTTTGGTATGCAAATCTTTAATTATACACTTGTTGTTCTTAGGAGATGCTTTGGTTTTATGAATGGTCAAACTCCTAGGCAAGAAATTATGAAAGTCATTCGTGACAATAGGTTCCTTAATAATGTCAACAAAGTTCGGGTGAACACTAATCGATTTGAGATCTTCATTGTTTTTACTAGAAGATTCACCCTTATTTTTAGGAACATAAGTAAACTTGGCAATCTTAGTAGGAGTAAGATTTGGAGTAGTTTTAACAGAGGAAAAAGCGGAACCCAAGTTAGTAATAATATCTTCTAGTTTGCCAATTCTAGTAGAATCTTGATCTATCTTTTCATTAACTATGGGTTCATTTTCCTTAAGGTTCTTTAGGGTAAATCCTACCTTAGATCCGTATTGAGTATGATTATGAATCTTTTTATCCAAATTTTCAATCAACTCTATAGTAGCAATTTTATTTTCAATAATATCCAATCTTTGGATTACATGTTCCAAGGTTAAAATGGTTCCATTAACCAAAAGCGGTGGTGGTCCTAGCAAATCTATCATGGCATTGTAAGAATCGAAAGTGTATCTCCCCAAGAAATTTCCTCCCATAATGGTATCTAGAACAAATCTATTCCAAGGAGTAATGCCTACATAAAAATTGCGAAGAAGAACAGAAGTAGATTGCTTTTGAGTAGATCTATTTTGAGCATTGCAAATTCTATACCAAGCATCTTCTAAGTTCTCTCCTTCCCTTTAATTTGTTTAAAGTTGAGACCCTCATTATCGGGAGTGCTAACAAGGATAGGAGGACTAGCCATAGCAGCGAGACAAGCACACAAAAACCAAACGAAGAAGACGAACGGAAGAGGGGCAAAGGAAAGGCGAATCTTTCGAAAATTGTTTTAGAAGTGGGGGAGAGGAAAACGAGAGGCGAATGGCAAATAATGTAATGCGAGGGATGAGAGTTTATGATGGGTACTTGGTATGTCTTGACTTGGCGTTGATCTCCCCGGCAACGGCGCCAGAAATTATTCCTGCTACCTCTTGAGCTTGCGTTGATTTTTCCCTTGAAGAGGAAAGGGGGATGCAGCAAAGTAGAGTAAGTATTTCCCTCAGCTTTTGAAAACCAAGGTATCAATCCAGTAGGAGACAACGCTCAAGTCACCGAATACCTTCACAAACAAACAACAACTTGCACCCAACGCGATAAGGGGTTGTCAATCCCTTCACGGTTATTTGCAAAGTGAGATCTGATAGAGATCATAAACGGTAAAGTAATATTTTTTGTATTTTTGGTATATGGAACGTGAAGTAAAAGATTGTAAAGTAAAAGAACGGTGACAGAAATTGGCAAGTTGATGGGAAACTAATATGATGTAAAATAGACCCGGGGGCCATAGGTTTCACTAGAGGCTTCTCTCAACATAGAAATTATTACGGTGGGTGAACAAATTACTGCCAAACAATTGATAGAAAAGCGCAAAGTTATGACGATATCTAAGGCAATGATCATGAATATAGGCATCACGTCCGTGTCAAGTAGACCGAAACGATTTTGCATCTACTACTATTAGTCCACACATCAACCGCTATCCAGCATGCATCTAGAGTATTAAGTTCATAAAGAACAGAGTAACGCATTAAGCAAGATGACATGATGTAGAGGAATTAACTCAAGCAATATGATGAAAACCCCATCTTTTTATCCTCGATGGCAACAGCACAATGCATGCCTTGTTGCCCCTACTGTCACTGGGAAAGGACACCGCAAGATTGAACCCAAAGCTAAGCACTTCTCCCATTGCAAGAAAAACCAATCTAGTTGGCCAAACCAAATTGATAGTTCGAATAGACTTGCAAAGATATCAAATCATGCCTATAAGAATTCAGAGAAGATTCAAATAATATTCATAGATAAGCTGATCATAAATCCACATTTCATCGGATCTCGGCAAACACAATGCAAAAGAGTATTACATCGAATAGATCTCCAAGAACATCGAGGAGAACTTTGTATTGAGAATCAAAGAGAGAGAAGAAGCCATCTAGCTACTAACTATGGACCCGTAGGTCTGTGGTAAACTACTCACGCTTCATTAGAGAGCCAATGTTGTTGATGTAGAAGCCCTCCGTGATCGAATCCCCCTCCAGCAGGACGCCGGAAAAGGCCCCAAGATGGGATCTCACGGGTACAGAAGGTTGCAGCGGTGGAGAAGTGGTTTCGTGGCTCCCCTCGATGTTTTTAGGGTATAAGAGTATATATAGGAGGAAGATCTAGGTCAGGAGGTCATCGAGGGTCCCACAAGGTTGGGGGCGCGCCCTCCACCCTTGTGGCCGCCTCGAGGATCTTCTGACTTGCACTCCAAGTCTCTTGGGTGTCTTTTGGTTCAAGAAAAATTATCGCGAAATTTTTATTCCGTTTGGACTCAGTTTGGTATTCCTTTTCTATGAAACTCTAAAACAAGGAAAAACAAGAACTGGCACTGGGCTCTTGGTTAATAGGTTAGTCCCAAAAATCATATAAAATAGCATATTAATGCATATAAAACATCCAAAATAGATAATATAATAGCATGGAACAATAAAAAATTATAGATACGTTGGAGACGTATCAACGGTCAGCCAGATCAAGGTGTGTGCGACATATGGCAAACAAGTTCCTAATCAGAAATGTGTGCGAAGACCCGTAATAACATAGAAAATTTATGCTAATAAGTCATGTGTGTTGTGGGCAAACGTTTGTTGGTATATGATTGCCAGCGATTGATGAATTCATCACCGATGGGTTTCCTAGTATGGTCTGTGTGTGTTGCAATTGCATACAGAACAACAATATATGTACTTATAAGGACTTGATTCCATAACCAAATTGAACATCCAATTACATAGGTGGCTAGTAGACACATGACCTTTGCACACACCAAAGTATGTTAAAAAATGCCTAGAAAACTCAAACAATGCATAAAAAAGCAAAACGAACGCTGAATAATTTCATATTTTTTAGGACAGCACTCCTATAGTTACATGTTGCCTCTGAAAATAAATCAAGGAGCGAAGAAACAGCGTATGTCGTTTCGCACACATATAGGTGGCATGTTCCCTCTCGGAACCATGAGGCTTCTTGACAGAAGCTCTGGTTTGTAAGAAGTTTATAATAAAACTTGTCCCATATTGGACTATTTTTTTACCACAACATGTTGGTGCCATGTCATAACACCAGGCGATGTTTCATAATTTTGAGGTGAGTTTTGGATTTACAGTAATTTTAAAACCAGGTTTCTCAACGTTTACTGTCGAGAGTCGGCACCGCCATGGATAGGCTTTTTCCTCGTGGGTCCCAAATGTCAGAATCGAAATCTGCCACTACCATGCATCTTCTACTATTAAGAATTACATCCCATTTGGTGTGCTAGCTGTAAATAAGTTTGGTGGATGCGGGCAGGCACTAAGAACTTGCGCGTTCTGTAATGAACAAAGATCAAATCCCAGTATGAAAGAAAATATGGGTCAAACCCTAGTTGAAAAGGTCAACAATGTCTAACTCCAGCTTACAAAAGGTACAAAAGCACGGGGATTAATTGTTCATCAGGTTTACAAATAACCCGGATTGAATAGGGCAATAACATCTAACTCAACCAAAGTTTTTGGTAGTCACAGTCAAATGGATCGGTCTGATCCATAAAATCAAGATCCCAGTACAAAAGATCTACTGGTCCATGATGATGACAAGTTGTTGTAAATATAAGCCGAGCATGATTAGAAGCCCTTAGGTCCACCTGAAACTTCTTTTTATGTTGTTCAACATACAGTTCCGTGAGAAATTTCTTGTTGAAAAACTTAATCCTCAGGGACAATAGTGCCCTCGCATTCCTCATGAAGAATGTGACAAAGCCAGTGTTTAGCTGGTTGGATGCATATCCTTCCACCGTTATTGTCTTCAAACGAATGTCATGAAATCTGAGAAAATCCTTGTGCTTCCTCTGCCATCGATTGGTTCGACCTTTTTCTCTAAGTCCTAGTACCTAAATAGACATAAAGATTGAAAACAGTTAATTCCTAAAATAGAGTATGTCAAAGGAGCGACAGTTGAACGGTTAATTCTAGTACATTATATATGGGCTTTCAATGTGTGTGAAATCATCACCTTATATACAAATTCTCCAGACATGGAAAGCATCGCAGCAAGCCAATAGTGGTGTTCAAATCAAGATACCCTATATAAATATATAAGGTCTTCACAGAATCCAGCACCCCTCATACACCACCTATGGACAAGCTCTTCATTCAGCATAGAACATAATATTAGCACCGAAAGTGTACAACAAGATGATATCTACCCGTAATAACAAAACACATACTGCTTCTGGTCGTCTGTCGTTAAGATTGTCCCCGAAGTTGCTAATAATTACTCCTCGTGCCATCGGTAAGCGTAGAAAAACGATTCGGCTTTAAAAAACACCACGAAGTGTTTCTTAGAGCCTAATACACTACCATCAGACAAGCGCGTGCACGGCGCGATGGCAAAGGTTGCAGCACTCCACAATGGAGACCAGGGATCGACCCCTTGTTCCGCCCCTTTTTCTGCGTGCCTCCTCCCCCGACACATGGTAATGGGCCGGGGCATGGCACCTCCTTCTATTTCGTTTTTTTTTTCTTTCTCATTTATGTTTTTCTTTTTTCTTCTCTAAATTAATTAGGGGTATTTAAAGGACCAAATTTGAAAAAAATAGTTTTTTACAAAATATTATGAAATTATAAACTGTTTGTCAATTCAAAAAAACATTCAAAAAATCATAAAATGTTCATAATTTCAAAAAAATGTTCACATATTCTAAAACATTCACGATTTCAAATAAACGTCCACAAAATAAAAATATTCATGATTTTTAAAAAATGATATGGCAATCAAAACATATTCGGGAATTTGAAAAAATGTTCATGAAATTTTAGGAAATGTTCACAAAAATTAGAATAGATCCGTAAATAAGGAACAAAACGAATCATCGCTTACGTACATGTTTTATTATGGGATCTATAGAGGTTATTTTATGATTTTATTTAGTCCCTCGCGTTGGCTAAAATAAAGGTTTCCATGTTTTGTGCAACGTCGAGCCCAAAAAAATTGACGCTACTTCCTATGGGTTAGTTTTTGTAAGCCATATAAAAAGGACTAAATGTCTATTTTGCATCCATACACAGCTATGCTTTTGGTACCATAGTTTGTGTTACACACCACTACGCTAGGTCAAGACGAGACACATCATTGATCAGTCTAGCTTAGGCAGGGTCCATCAATGCAGGTTGCTCGGCCAAAAAATATTTTGTTGGATGCCTTAGGAAATCAATTTTGGTTTTTGAAATGAATTTTTGGTTTTTGAAATGAATTTTAAAAGTCCCTTATCTCATCATGACATCACTCGGACATAGTTTGTGAAATGACATTTTAAAAGTCCTTATCTCATCATTGCATTTGATTCAGACATTTTTTTATATTTACCACACCTGCATAATGTGATAGTTTATCTCCCGTTGCACGTACGAGCATATTTGCTAGTTTAAATTATGCACACAAATGAAAAATGCAGATTACTAAAATGTACATGGATAACATACAATACCTGAACAAGGTTGGAGCCAACCACGAACTTGACACCTTCAAACGGATTAGGAAATACACCCAAGGTCTCCAGTTTAGGCGCAGAGAACACAGTTATTTGCGAAGGTTTATAACAACAATCAGGGAGCAACCTTTGAAGTGAAGGGGCATCCTCGATAATGAGCTCATGTCCATCAGAACGAATTCCAATGCTTACAAGGTGAGGCGGCTTTATTTCCAGACAAGGGATATGGATTCCTACTCCAAAAACAAGCACAAAATGCTCCAGTTCAGGGCAGCTAGAGTGGATGATTATCGGTGCAACAAACCCTGGGTCTGTTGCCCAGACTATGCACAGGCACGGGGGCAGGATTGATGCACCAACCCAAGTCAGAGTACGAGGATCCAAGAGCTTTGAAAGACCAATATGCAGATCAAGAGGACCAAGATCAAGTCAGAGAAGCAAGGTACCACCAAGAGAAAAGCCTCCCTTGCCGGGAAGGTGAGCTCGGCAAGGGCCCGGCGGGGCCTGCCGAGACTCATGGAGGCAAAACCACCTTACCCAACCACTCCACCATGACCCACGTCGATAATTGATGCGGTGTCAAGCCGCAAAGTGACTAAGTGGCAGCCATTTTCCAAATGGTGGCCTTCCTCTATGGGAGATGCCCACGAACGACACCTGTCCTGCAACGTGTCAAGTGGGAAGGTGAGGGAGTCCTGGACTAAGGGGTCCTCGGGCATCCGGCCTGTTATCCATCAGGCCGGACTGATGGGCTGTGAAGACATGAAGGCCGAAGATTATACCCGTGTACGGATTGGACTCTACTTGGCGTGGAAGGCAAGCTAGGCGATCGATTATGAAGATTTCCTCCTGTGTAACCGACCCCATGTAACCCTAGATCTCTCCGGTGCCTATATAAACCGGAGAGCATAGTCCGGATGGGGACATATTCATTACCATATACTCATAGGCTAGACTTCTAGGGTTTAGCCATTACGATCTCATGGTAGATCAACTCTTGTAACACTCATATTTATCAAGATCAATCAAGCAGGAAGTAGGGTACTGCCTCCATAGAGAGGGCCCGAACCTGGGTAAACATTGTGTCCCCCGTCTCCTGTTACCATCGATCCTAGACGCACAGTTCGGGACCCCCTACCCGAGATCCGCTGGTTTTGACACCGACATTGGTGCTTTCATTGAGAGTCCCACAGTGCCGTCGACATAAGGCTCGATGGCCCCTTCAATCGTCGGTAATGGCGTCGTTCAGGGAGAAACTTTTCTCCCCAGACAAATCTTTGTGTTCGACGGCTTCGTACTGCGTGCCAACTCGCTTGGCCATCTGGAGCAGATCGACAACTACGCCCCTGTCCATCAGGTCAGATTTGGAAGCTTGAACTACGTCGCGGATATCCATGGAGACTTGATCTTCGATGGATTTGAGACCGCGGCGATTGCTCCCCTTCTCTCTGATGAACATGACTTAAATTTGTCATCGGAGCACACCCAGGAGATGGATCCTGTTGCTGCAACGGCCTCAGAACCGAAGCAGATCATGCCCTCCGAGGCCATAAAGTCCGCGAAGTTGGAGCCGCGCACGGACTCGCCATCCTGCAATGCTTGCGTCAATGGAACTCCGGACACCGAGCTGGATCGGTTATCAATTTTTGAATTTAGCGCCACTAACATCTTCCAGCATTCGCCTTTGGGTGACGTACTAAATTCTATGAAGAACTTGTCCTTGGAGGATGACTCACAGCCGAACTATGTTCGGTTCAAGCTAGAGGCGGACGACGAGGAATTTTGCTTCCCACCCGCCACCCACTTCATAGCCACCGTCGACGACTTAACCGACGTGCTTGAATATGGCTCCGAAGACATCGACGACATGGACGACGATGCCAACAAGGAGCAAGGCGAAGACCCGCCATTTACTGGATCTTGGACGGCCACCTCTTCGTCTGACGTGTACATGGTTGATACACCCAAAGGATCTGGCAACGACAAAGAAGAGCCGGATAAGAACAAACCCTCTGAGACGCAGTCCAAGCGCCGGCGCCCCAAACGCCCTTCTAAGCCTCGTCGCTCAAAGGATGGCAACACTGGCACCGGAGAAAATAGTACTCCGGGCCACGCCGAAAACAATGAAGACCCTGTCGGCGCTTCATCCGAACAGGAGGAACATGAAAACACGCAAGACAACCCTAATGAACAGGCCATAGAAGATAACTCGGTGGATGATAGTTACCATCCACCCTCCGAAGAGGAGACAAGCCCCGACAACAAAGACTTCATCGTGCCGGAGGACCTTCTGGAGCAGGAGCGCTTTAAGCTTCAGCTCATAGCCACTTCAAGGAGCTTGAAAAAGAAACAGCAGCAGCTTCAAGCTGAACAAGACCTGCTCGTCGACAGATGGACTGATGTCCTGACAGCCGAAGAATACGGCCTCAAGCGCCCAGCCAAGAGCTACCAGAAACGCAGACTGCTACCTCAATTCGATGAGGAGGCACCGGAGCACATATCTCCCTCGCGTAATGCGGAACGACCATCGCGTGGTCGAGACAGGGCGGCCGACCGGCCACCCCGCGGTCGGGATAAAGCGGCAACTCAGGCCGAACAGCAGCCTGCCCCACCACCACACAAAAATAAAGACGAAAGAGTTCGGGGTCACACGTACGTCCTTCAGCAGACCCTGGACAGTAGAGTAGGACACACAAGATCGATCTACGGATCGCGAGGACGTGCCTCGAGGCACGAAGATGGCTACCTATTCCGACGTGATAAATCTAACCACGCCCGAGCCGAATGCCGCAGACGGACTCCATCAGGGCTACGCTGTGATGCGGCCCGGTACAGAGGTGCCGCACACCCTCTCTGCTTCACAGATGAGGTACTGGATCACGAATTCCCTGAGGGATTCAAGCCCGTCAATATCGAATCATACAACGGCACAACCGATCCCGCAGTATGGATCGAGGAATTTATTCTCCATATCCATATGGCTCGAGGAAATGATCTCCACGCCATTAAATACCTCCCGCTAAAGCTCAAAGGGCCAGCTCGGCACTGGCTTAATAGCCTACCTGAAAACTCCATCGGCAGTTGGGAGGACTTGGAAGAGGCTTTCCTTGATAACTTCCAAGGAACTTATGTCCGGCCACCAGACGCCGATGACTTAAGCCACATAGTTCAACAACCCGGAGAATCAGCCAGAAAATTCTGGACTAGATTCCTAACCAAAAAGAACCAGATCATTAACTGTCCGGATGCCGAAGCCCTAGCGGCCTTTAAGCATAGCTTCTGGGACGAATGCCTCGCCCTACTCCTCGGCCAAGAAAAACAGAGGTCCATGGCAGCCCTCACGGCACTTATGACCTGCTTTTGCGCGGGAGAAGATAGTTGCCTGGCTCACAGTACAAGCACGACCAACGAAAGAAGCCCCTCCGAGGCCAAACAGCACCAGCAAGCTCCAGCGCAACAGAAACAAACGCCGAAGCAATGGCGATAACACCGACGACACAACAGTTCATGCCGGATTCAGTGGCTCAAAGTCCGGCCAGCGAAAGAAGCCCTATAAAAGGAACAGAGGAAAACCATCCAGCTTGGACCGCATACTCGATCGTCCTTGCCAAATACACGGCACCCCAGACAAACCGGCCAACCATACTAACAGAGACTGCCGGGTCTTTAAACAAGGCAGCAAGGCAAATAGCAGAAAAAAAGAAGGGGAATCACAGAGCGAGGACGATGACGAAGAGCCCCGGCAACCGAACATCGGGGGGCAAAAGAAATTTCCCCCTCAAGTCAAAACGGTGAACATGATATACGCTACACATATTCCCAAAAGGGAGCACAAGCTTGCACTCAGGGACGTCTATGCGGTAGAGCCCGTCGCTCCGAAATTTAATCCGTGGTCATCATATCACATTCGACTGCCGAGACCATCCAATTAGCATCCGGCATGGTGGTTCAGCTGCACTGGTCCTCGACCCAATCATCGACGGATTCCACCTGACTCGAGTCCTAATGGACAGCGGTAGCAGCCTCAACCTACTCTATCAGGATACAGTACATAAAATGAGCATTGACCCCTCATGAGTCAAGCCCATGAAAACTACCTTTAAAGGAGTCATACCAGGCATAGAGGCCCGTTGTACGGGCTCAATAACGCTAGAGGTAGTATTCGGTTCCGTGGATAACTTCCGAAGCGAAGAACTAATCTTCGATATCGTCCCATTTCGCAGCGGCTATCACGCGCTGCTCGGACGAACCGCATTCACTAGATTCAACGCGGTGCCGCATTATGCTTATCTCAAGCGCAAGATGCCCGGTCCACGTAGCGTCATTACAGTAAATGGAAACATGGAACGCTCCCTCCGTACAGAGGAGCGCACTGCCGCCCTAGCAGCAGAAGTACAGAGTGGCCTTCTCAAGCAACACCATAATCCAGTTGCCGAGCCCCTGGACATCATTAAGAGGGTCCGGACTACACTGCAGCAAGACAGCTCGGCTCGTCACGGGCCAAACTAGCAAATTCGGCCTCCGTCCCAGCCCAGACAAGCCAATGGTATTAGTACCGCGCGCATATAAGCTACACACTCATGGGTACTGACGGAGGCACAACTCGTCAGCAATCCACAGTATGGCTTGATAGACCCTGGGATTCGCATGTTTCTGCTTTTTCTTTGTACATGTCTTCTTCTCTTTTCAAGGGCCATACGGACGACCTGTTTGCAGAACACACCAAGGAGGCAAGGAGCTCTGGTGTACAAGGGAACCCCCAGGTGGTTTCAAATAAACGATTACCATACTTGTTTTACATACCCGCATGCAGCTCGCCCTTTGTTACGGCATTTTCAGTAGCCTTACTTGCTTATCGCATTACTTGTACAAAGTAAGCCTTGACGAACTGATTACATCACAACGGTGAATAAATGGTGGCATAAGCTGATGTCTACTACACAACCTTCTTCTTGTAGACGTTGTTGGGCCTCCATGTGCAGAGGTTTGTAGGACAGTAGCAAATTTCCCTGAAGTGGATGACCTAAGGTTTATCAATCCGTGGGAGGCGTAGGCTGAAGATGGTCTCTCTCAAGCAACCCTGCAACCAAATAACAAAGAGTCTCTTGTGTCCCCAACACACCCAATACAATGGTAAATTGTATAGGTGCACTAGTTCGTCGAAGAGATGGTAATCTGAAAATATAAAAACAGCAAGGTAACTAATGATAAAAGTGAGCATAAATGGTATTGCAATGCTAGGAAACAAGGCCTAGGGTTCATACTTTCACTAGTGCAAGTTCTCTCAACAATAATAACATAATTGGATCATATAGCTATCCCTCAACATGCAACAAAGAGTCACTCCAAAGTCACTAATAGCGGAGAACAAACGAAGAGATTATGGTAGGGTACGAAACCACCTCAAAGTTATCCTTTCTGATCTATCTATTCAAGAGTCCGTAGTAAAATAACATGAAGCTATTCTTTCCGTTCAATCTATCATAGAGTTCGTACTAGAATAACACCTTAAGACACAAATACCCCAAAACCCTAATGTCACCTAGATCTTCCAATGTCACCTCAAGTATCCGTGGGTATGATCATACGATATGCATCACACAATCTCAGATTCACCTATTCAACCAACACAAAGTACTTCAAAGAGTGCCCCAAAGTTTCTACAGGAGAGTCAAGACGAAAACGTGTGCCAACCCCTATGCTTAGGTTCATGGGCGGAACCCGTAAGTTGATCACCAAAACATACATCAAGTTGATCACGTGATATCCCATTGTCACCACAGATACGCACGGCAAGACATACATCAAGTGTTCTCAAATCCTTAAAACTCAATCCAATAAGATAACTTCAAAGGGAAAACTCCATCCATTAGAAGAGAGTAGAGGGGGAGAAACATCATAAGATCCAACTATAATAGCAAAGCTCGCGATACATCAAGATCGTGCCGAATCAAGAACACGAGAGAGAGAGATCAAACACATAGCTACTGGTACATACCCTCAGCCCCGAGGGTGAACTACTCCCTCCTCGTCATGGAGAGTGCCGGGATGATGAAGGTGGCCATCGATGAGGGATCCCCCCTCCGGCAGGGTGCCGGAACAGGGTCCCGATTGGTTTTCGGTGGCTACAGAGGCTTGCGGCGGCGGAACTCCCGATCTATTCTGTTCCCCGATGGTTTTAGGGTATATGGAGATATATAGGCGAAAGAAGTCGGTAAGGGGAGCCATGAGGGGCCCACGAGGGTGGAGGGCGCGCCCAGGGGGGTGGGCGCGCCCCCCCGCCTCGTGCCTTCCTCGTTGCTTCCCTTACGTACACTCCAAGTCTTCTGGATTGCTTCCGTTCCAAAAATAACTCTCCCGAAGGTTTCATTCCGTTTGGACTCCGTTTGATATTCCTTTTCTGCGAAACACTGAAACAAGGAGAAAAACAGAAACTGGCACTGGGCTCTGGGTTAATAAGTTAGTCCCAAAAATAATATAAAAGTGCATAGTAAAGCCCATTAAACATCCAAGATGGAGAATATAATAGCATGAATACTTAATAAATTATAGATACGTTGGAGACGTATCATCAACCCATTACTTCATTTGTTTCCATTTCCTCAGCTCAATATCTATTACTCATTGCACACGTCCACCATGGTACGTACTAATACACCAGTGGCTTAATTACACCCCGTATCACGGCAATAAAAGTCTGAATACTTTTACAGTATAGTTCGGCACCCCGAACTTATAGCATTATATGCATCGGCTCCGAATCATGTCTTTGGTCAATAGTTGGGTTGCCCGGCTCCTGTGCTTACTACCTTACGTTTCGATATATTGGCTAGGGTAGTAAAGGGAGAACTACTGCGATTGTGTCCCGGTTCTTTCAGACGAGCACCTCAGTAGAGAAAGCCGAAAAGTGACTGTCATGGTGCTTCGAGAGCTGGTCAGCTGTTCGAGAGGTTCCAAATCGTTAGAGATTTTTTCCGCTTTTTGCAAAGAATCGGTTCCTCCGATTAGGCGTGTATAGCGCCCCTAATTCGGCCCTCCGAATACCAGGGGCTTCGCCAACTTTATCAATTGTCAAACTCCTATGGCTAAGTGAGGGCGGTAAAGGCCGCATAGTCTGATTGCCTTGTTCGTTGCGCTGAACACCACCTTTAAGGACCAGAATGTGGAGTAAAGAGTGCTTAGATTTATCCCGAACACCCCCGTACTATCTACGTGGGGGCAGAAGCCGACGACTGGTCATCCCTCAGATTTAATAAACGGCCGCACAGGAGGTAAAATTTAAATGATAAACATTACACTACATAACATCTTTGTTCCATATCACAGGGCAAGATACATGTTCTTATGGGAATATAATATCCTTCGAACATTGCTCCGCCGCAAGGCGGGACCCCTCCAGGACACCATGAAAATAATGCTCGGGTCAACGATGTTCCTTGCCCTCAGGCGGTCCCTCGGTCATCAGCTTCTTGGCATCCAGGTTCACCCAATGCGTCTTGACGCGGGCAAAGGCCATACGCGCACCTTCAATATAGACCGACCGCTTCACGGCTTCGAGCCGCGGACAGGCACTCACTAGCCGCTGCACATGTCTGAAGTAGCTGCTGGGTACAGGATCGGCAGGCCATAGCCGGACTTTAAAGTCCTTCATGGCTAACTCTGCCAACCTGTGCAGGTCGACGAACTGCTTTAGCTGGTCGCTGAAGGGCACCGGACGTTCGGATCCCAGATATTGGGACCAGAACAGCTTCTCCGTAGACATCCCTTCCTCGGCTCGATAATGCTCGGCCGCATCCGACACACTGTGCGGCAGACCTGTAAAACCAAAATGCAGGATAAGTACAGGGGACGTTGCTTCTACACGCTTGCTCTGCATGGTGAAGAACTTACCCGCCGCAATCTTCTTGGCCATCTCGATATCCTGGAGGGCGCTCTGGGCTTCGGCTCGCGCATCCTGAGCACTGTAGCGAGCCTTCACCAATTCAGACTCTTGTGCCTTACAATCACGTTCCAGGGCCTCAAATCTCTCTATTGCGCCCTGGAGCTGTTGCTGCGCCTCGCCAACCTGGGCCTCGTGCTTCTCGCGCAAGACGCGCTCTTTGGCCGCTTTGTCCTCGGCCTCGGCTAGCGTCTTCTTCAGGGTTGCCACCTCGGCCGTGGCCCCTAACAAAGTTTATGACACTTTAGCCCAGTCGGACTATTCATTTCTTTTCAAAATATACCCATAGGTTACTGCATACCTTGGCTATCCTCCAACTGCTTCTTCACGCGGCCAAGCTCCTCCTCGGCCCGCTCCAATTTCTGCTTCAGTCCGGAGACCTCCGCAGCATGAGCAGTGGCAGCGTGCAGCGATACCTGCTTATTCACATAGACAACTCATGTTAGACTCTTGCGATTTTTTGATCCTCTATTCGGCTTTTCTTCCCGAACACCGAACAGAGTATCAGGGGCTACTGTCTATACTGTGATATTTTTCCTATAATCACATTACATTCCTCAAAGCCCGTTAGAAGGCTAGTGCAGGCTCCGGTCAGTCCGCTTTTAACGGACTGAACCTTCTCTATTACCGTGTCCATAAGGACACGATGTTCATCCACGATAGAGGCACCTCGTAGCGCCTCCCGCAGATTATCTGGTGCCTCTGGTTGGACAGAGGTCACCGGTCGAACAGGCACACCCCCTCCTGGTGGGGAACGCTCATCGCTGGACCCCCAGAGCCGTATAGATTTCCGGAATGGTATCCAGCTGAGGGCCGAAGGGAACTCGGGCCCCATCACCAGTCCCCATGGGGGATTTTCCCCCATGTGTCCGGCGTCCGAGGAGTCACCCTGGGGCGTCACCCCAAAGATCTCTGGAACCTTCCCCCGGCCTGGGAAAGTCTTTTTGGACACCGCCTCGTCATCACCCTTGGGTGAGATGGAATGAGTAGGTGGCCGAGACATGCTAGCAATCTCCTTCGTGTCCAGCGAATCCTCTGTCGAGGATCGCGGAGAGCCATCGCGCGCTGGACGGCAAGGACAAAGTTTACAATATGTCAATATTACAAACCGAAAAAGCCAGACGTTTGCGAATTCTGGTACTTACGAAGCGGCCCGAGGCTTGGTCCGTCGAGGTCGTTCCGGACTGCGTCAATATCCCACGCGGAGTTATCCGCGAGGGAGCCTTTAACTCTCTTAGGCGCTTTCGCCTCCGGGCTTGTGGGGGCCGCTCTCTTCTTCCTCCCCGCTTCAGGTGAGGAGTCATTTTCTTCTTCCTCTTCATCGCCGTCATCAGCAGACGAAGAGGAAGTCTCGCTTCCGGATGTCTCGTCCAGAGTGCTTTTCTGGCGAAGGCCCTTCTTGGCCCCTTGGGCCGCCTTCTTAGCTGTCTTCTCCGGCACCTCATAAGGTGCAGGGAACAACATCTTCTCCAATAATGGAAATTCTTGGTCCTCGGGCAGCGGAGCCGGACAGTTAATCTCCTTGGCCAACTTAATCCAAGCCTAAAAATAGGGGAAGGAAGCTTAAATTTCCTCTCAAAATATGCTAGTAGGGGATACTCCTTGAAAACATTAAGGGAACTGACCGGGTTGGGCTGGCGCTCTAAGCTAAGCCCGTGGTCTTTGGTCGTAGGCGGTGGCGTCTCGGCGGCCTTGAAGAGAACCTTCCAGATTTCTTCGTGCGTCGTGCCAAAGAGCTCCAGTAGCATCTGGTGCTTGGCCGGCTCGAACTCCCACAAATTACAAGTTCGGCGTTGGCACGGAAGGACCCGACAAACAAGCATGACCTGGACCATGTTGACGAGCTTGATTTTCCTTTCTATCATGTTCTGGATGCATGTCTGGAGGCCAGTCAGCTCGTCCGAGGGACTCCAGGTTAGGCCCCTCTCTTTCCAGGAGGTGAGCCGCATCGGGATTCCATATCAGAATTCGGGGCCGCCAACCAGTCAGCATCGCGCAGCTCGGTGATGTAGAGCCACCCCGATTACCACCCCTTCACCGTCTCCGCAAACAAACCTTCGGGCCAGGTGACGTTGGGCATCATGCCCACCATAGCACCTCCGCACTCTGCTTGTTGACCGCGCACTACTTTCGGCCTCACATTGAAGGTCTTCAGCCACAGGCCGAACTGAGGCGGGATGCGGAGAAAAGCCTCACAAACGACGATAAACGCCGAAATGTTGAGGATGATGTTGGCGGCTAGGTCATGAAAATCCTGACCATAGTAAAACATCAACCCGCGGGCGAATGAGTGAAGAGGGAACCCAAGCCTGCGGACGAAATGTGTAAGAAACACAACCCTCTCGTGGGGCTCAGGAGTGGGGACGATCTGTCCCTTGGCCGGGAGTCGATGAGCGATCTCTTTGGCCACATATCCGGCCTCCCGGAGCTCCTTCATATCCTTCTTCTTGACAGAAGAGTCCATCCACTTACCTCCAGCTCCGGATCCGGACATCTTCGAAGTACTTTCTCGAATGAGGGAAAGGCTAAAGCTTGGGCGCTGGAGCTCAACGACGGAAGGGCTGAGAAAGAGAAAGGGTGTGGGTGAAAGAAGGGAATCCTTACCCCCTTTATAGAGGACACGAATGTCAAGCGCCTTCCCACTCGCCTTAAACTCGCCTGTTCCCAATGGCTGTGCAAATGGCGCGGTTGGGTTACCCACGCCCGCATTGATGAGGATCCCGCAATAAGCGGACACGATCTCTGCTTCGACAGGACGTGCCAAATAGCAACCGCGTCTCAAAACGTGGGGTGGCAGATGTAAAACGGTTCGAGATTATAACCGAACAGACGTGGCATCATGTTATAAAAAACTGTCAGCAGATTAGACTCGTGCAAATATTATATTCTCTCTGCGGTTGTGTGTGGAATGCGTTACAGGTCCGGATACAATCATTGCGTCCGAAGACTATCTTGGAGTTCGGAAGAAGGGGAACCCGCCTTGCAATGCCGAAGAAAATCTGCGCGCCGGACTCCTCGTCATTGAAGCCAGGTTCAGGGGCTACTGAGGGAGTCCTGGACTAAGGGGTCCTCGGGCGTCCGGCCTGTTATCCATCAGGCCGGACTGATGGGCTGTGAAGACATGAAGGCCGAATACTATACCCATGTCCGGATTGGACTCTACTTGGCGTGGAAGGCAAGCTAGGCGATGGATTATGAAGATTTCCTCCCATGTAACCGACCCCATGTAACCCTAGATCTCTCCTGTGCATATATAAACCGGAGAGTATAGTCCGGATGGGGACATATTCATTACCATATACTCATAGGCTAGACTTCTAGGGTTTAGCCATTACGATCTCGTGGTGGATCAACTCTTGTAACACTCATATTTATCAAGATCAATCAAGCAGGAAGTAGGGTATTACCTCCATAGAGAGGGCCTGATCCTGGGTAAACATTGTGTCCCCCGTCTCCTGTTACCATCGATCCTAGACGCACAGTTCAGGACCCCCTACCCGAGATTCGCCGGTTTTGACACCGACAGGAGGTGCGAAGCTGGCAAAATAGCGCGGCAAGGCTTGCTGGGCAAGCAACGATATGACGTTGAGCGGTGCATTTAATGCGCTCTGTCAGCCTACAGAGTTAGGTATGATAGCACTGTTTGCTATCTTATCAGGGCATAATGACTGTTTTGCCATTGTGGTGACCCCTTATTCTATAAAAGGAGGCCCATGGGACCATAGAGAGGGTTGGAAAGTTGGATAACACACACACCCATACGCGCGTAGTCACTACCGCCCCTGCCGGGCAAGTGTACTACGCTTCACCACCATTAATCCACCAAAGCAGGAGTAGGGTTTTATGCCTCACAGCGGCCCGAACCTGGGTAAAATTGCCTGTGTGATTGTTGTCGCGCTGCCCCACGTTCTTCTACTCTTTGTGCAACGTGATGTCCCCCCTGCCAAACCAACAAGGGTCCCTTGGTCCCATAGGTGGTCGTGGATTCCCATGACATGTTTGGCGCGGCAGGTAGGGGGACCGCTTTGCGCGAACCTGAAAGCGTGTGTAGTGTGTCTTCTTCATCGCCGTCTTCATCTTCGACGGCGCCATCGACCATGGTGCCCAAGAAGAAATCCGGTGCTTCAGCGCATCCATCCACCTCGAAGGCTCCACCGCCCGTGGCCTCTAATCCTGTGGGGGATACGGAGGCACACGAGGACGTGGACGATGCTGGGGATGTGGTCGGCATAGGCGGCGTGGTCACCGTTCCCCCGCAGCCGACATAGGAACGGGAAACATCGTAGGAGAACAGCATCAGCAACGCCCCGACGGCCATGCTCCACAAAGTACGGGTGAAGGGGTTATTCCATTTGCACCTGTTCCTCCCGCCGACGGGCACAGCCGCAACAATGGCGCTCAGTCTGGGGCGAACCGCCGCCCTCCTGCCACCCCCACTACGGGAGCGACCGCAGCGCGTGAGCCTCCCCTGGGACGGGTTGACCAAGCCGCTGCGCCCGACCGAGCCACTGGCCTCGAGCACCTTCACCACGCCACCCTGCCATCCAGGTGGCCGCCCCGCAACAGCGGCGGCGCAATGCTGCCGCCGCTTGCACAATCAGGAGCCGAGCGACGGCGCGATCTACTTCGCCATCATCCATGCCAAATACAGCCACGGAGGCCATGGCGCGGGCTCAGTTGCTGCTGAGGTTTGCGCCAGCGGCCGAGCAGATGGAAGAATGGCGTGCCACCATCCAAAGTCTGCTCGGTTTCGCCGAGGCCAGGGGCTTGCAGCGAGCTGGCCCGCCACAGCCTCCCCAAGCGACGACCACGGCTCGTACTGCTAGTGATACGTCTCCAAGGTATCTATAAGTTTTGATTGTTCCATGCTGTTATATTATCATTCTTGGATGTTTTAATATCATTTTATAGTCTCTTTATATCATATTTTGGTACTAATCTATTGACAAAGTGCCAAGTGCCAGTTGTTGTTTTTCACATCGCAGGAAATCAATATCAAACGGAGTCCAAACACAGCGAAACTTTTTGTCGATTTTTTATGGACCAGAAGACTCACGTTGGGCCAGAGCACCTGGGGGGTGCTCCGAGGGGGTACAACCCACCAGGGCGCGCCTGGGGGCCCAGACGCGCCCAGGTGGGTTGTTGTCGGTGTCAAAACCGGCAGATCTCGGGTAGGGGGTCCCGAACTATGCGTCTAAGGATCAAAGGTAACAGGAAACTGGGTACACAATGTTTACCCAGGTTCATGCCCTCTCGATGGAGGTAATACCCTACTTCCTGCTTGATTGACTTTGATGAGTATAGGGGTTACAAGAGTTGATCTACCTCGAGATCGTGAAGGCTAAACCCTAGATGTCTACCCTATATGATTATGATTGCCTCTACGGACTAAACCCTCCGGTTTATATAGACACCGGAGGGGGCTAGGGTTGTACAGAGTCGGCTTACAGAGAAAGGAATCTTCATATCCGCATGCCAAGCTTGCCTTCCACGTCAAGGAGATCCCCTCCGGACATGTGGGAAAGCCTTCCATCTAGTATCTTCACTGCCCAAGAGTCCGGCCCATGTCACACAGCCCGGACGCCCGAGGACCCCATAATCCAGGACTCCTCAGTAGCCCCTGAACCTGGCTTCAATGATGATGTATCCGGCGCGCAGACTATCTTCGGCATTGCAAGGCGGGTTCCTCCTCCGAACACTTCAAAGCAGCTCTCTGAACAAGAGATCTATATCCGGCTCTGTACAACAGGTTAATTCTTCCAACCATAAAAGCATAACACTTAAATTATATCCATCGATGGCCCTTTCCGACGGAGCATCATGTATGGTCCTGTCATCATCTCGAACCGTTTTTTGGGCCTCCCGCCTTGCATTTCAACACGCAATTTCCACTGATACGTCTTGTCAAGGCAGAGATCGTGTCCCCTTACTGCGCGATTTTCATTAATACAGATTTGGGTAATCCAACGGTGCCGTTCGCACGACCCCTTGGGAATAGGCGAGTTTTAATGCTCGTGGGGGGGACGCTTTATATTCACTGTCTTTATAAGGGGATAAGAATCCACCTTTTCACCCCACGCCTTCTTCCTCCTCAGCCCATCCGTCCTCGAGCTCCAGCGCCCAAGCTTCAATCTTTTTCCGTCCAAAAAACACTCTAGCCATGTCCGGATCCAGAGCGCAGGGCAAGTGGATGACTTCCTCTGTTACGGAGGAGAACATCAAGTAGCTCCCGGAAGCGGGGTATTTGGCCAAGGAAATCACCCACCGACTTCCGGCCAAGAGGCAGATCGTCCCTACCCCGGAGCCCAACGAGAGGGTAGTGTTCATCCCTCATTTCCTCCGCGGACTAGGGTTTCCCCTCTATCCTTTCGTCTGCGGCCTCATGTTTTACTACGGGCTAGATTTCCATGATCTAGCCCCGAATTCCTTCCTCAATATTTCGGGGTTCATCGTCGTATGTGAGGCATTCCTCCGCATCCCTCCCCACTTCGGCCTATGGCTCAAGGTCTTCAATGTGAAGCCAAAAGTGGTGGATGGGCAACACGCAGAGTGTGGCGGTGCCATGGTGAGAAAACTCCCCAACGTCACCTGGCCCAAAGGCACCTTCGTGGAGACGGTGAAGGGATGGCAGCAGGAGTGGTTCTATGTCATGGAACCTCGTGACACCGCATGGGATGCCGCTCCCGAGTTCAAGTTCGGGCCTCCACTGCGGCTGACATCCTGGCTCAACAAGGACTTGGACTGGGCGTCATCCGACGAGGTGACGACACTACAGAATCGTATCAAGAGTATGGTAGCCAAGAATACTAGCCTAGCCAGCGTGATCCAGGTAATGCTCTTTCGTCGGATTCTCCCGTGCCAAAGCCGGACTCAGTATATGTGGGAGTTCGACCCAGCCGGTCCCCGGACCCTGCAGCAGTTCTTCGGCATGAAGCACGAAGACATGTGGAAGCTGCTCTTCAAGGCCCAAAAGACGTTGCAAAAAATGACCGATGACCTCGGCCTCGACCGGACTCACGCGGCGTCTCCCATAAGTTTTTACGATAACTTCATTACATGCAAATCCAAGGGGTATTCTTAAGCTTTCCATTCTTCCCACAGGGTTGGACGAAGAAGCCGGAGCGGTTTCACTATCCGGCTCCGCTACCAGAAGAACCAGCCATCCCTCTGTTAACGAGGATGTTGGTTCTGGCGCCATATCAGGCTGCAGAAAAGAAGGCCAAGAAGAAGGGCAGGGAGGCCAAAAGCGGCATCCACGGTAGAGGTGCTTCGGTTGTAGTGTCCGAAGACACCGAGACCCCCTCCTCCCCTGAAGAAGACGAAGGGGAGGAGGAAGAGAGTAACTCCCCCCCTAAGGGGGGAAAGAAGAAAAGGGGGCCTTCCGTGGATCTGGAGGCGGAGGCATCCAAGAAAGAGAGAATCTCCCTCACGGATGAGTCCGGATCGGACGTCGATCCCCATGGAGACTGACGACGGAGGCCATGCCCAATTCGGCCCCCAACCGAATATTATTCCGGAGACCCATGCGGCTCCGGAATCGGGTGAGCAGCCTCCTTCGAAAGAAGGGGGTTCGCAAACTCCGCCGGCGGCCTCCATCAATCCGGAGGCTCCGGATACTTTGGTGGAAGCACTTCAGAGCACCATCATTGTAGAAGAACATCGTACCCTTATGGGTATGGTGGTTCAAAGGGTTCGGTCCGTGAAAAGCGGATTGAACTAAGCCTACACTAGCCTTCTAAGAGGCTTTGAGGTATGTAGTAGAATGCCTTTTTGCTACATAAGAAAAATCTATGTATAGATAGTAGCCCCTGAGGCTCTGTTCGGTGTTCACAAAGAAAGGCCGAACAGAGGATCTAATGACTCATACAGGTATTAACCTACATATCAATTTGAACTGACCAGGCTGCAATGCAGGCATCGGCTACTCATGCCGCCGAAGCGTCAGAGCTGAGGCAGAAGTTAGCGGAAAAGCAAGGTATGTGGTACCCAAGATTCTTTGGAAAATAACATCAGCAATAATTTGCTAGCTCAATGAGTGTTATAACTTTGCTCAAAGCTAACGTGTCTGAGTTCAAGACCCTCAAGAGCGCACTGGCCGAGGCCAAGAGAGGGCGGAGAGGAACAAGCCACCCGGCTAAAGCAATAGTCAAGGGTGTTCGAAGTCCAGCAAGAGCTTAAGGATGCTATAAGCAAATGTGAGTCCTTAGAGCACCAAGTTTTGGATCAAAAATCCAAACTTGCTAAGGCCCTCCAAAGTGCTCAAGAGGTTCAGACTGAAACCCAAAACGCCTGCCGGGAAATCCAAGAGGCGAAGAAGATTGCAGCTGGTAAGGCCTTTAATATGCAGAGCAGGTTTGTGAGGGAGAAATAGATCTTACTGACCCGGGTTTGGAGTTCTCCAGGAGCGTTCGCGGATCTGCCCGGGAGTGTTGCTGATGCTGTGGAGTTCTTCTGAGCCGAGGAGGGGAGCTCAACGGAGAAACTATTCTGGTCGCAATACCTTGCGCCAGAGCATCCAGTGCCCCTTAGTGATCAACTGAAACAGCTGATCGAACTACATAGGATGGCCGAGCTAGCTATGAACGATTTTATAATCCGTCTATGGCCTGCCGAATCCATACCCAGCAGCTACTTCGGGCCCGTGAAGCGGCTGATCAATGCCTGCCCTCGACTTGACGCCGCGAAGCGATCAGCCTGCATGCAAGGTGCGTGGATGGCCTTTGCCCGTGTTAAGGTGCAGTGGGCGAAGATGAACGCCGTCAAGCTCGCGACCGAGGGGCCGCCTGCAGGCAAAGAGCATCGCACACCAGAGCGATATTTCGATGGTGTCCTGGAGGGATCACGCATTATAGAGGGCCAGTGTTTGAAGGACATCATTTTTGAATGAATGCATCTATGTTGTCCGATGCTGTATTATGAAACAAGGTTTATGTATGATCTATTGCTTGTTTATGCTTTCAAGATATTTCCTCCTGTGCAGCCGTTTATGATATCTGAGAGTTGGCCAGTCGTCGGCTTCAGCCCCCATGTAGGTAGTACGGGGGTGTTTAGGATAGCATCTAAACACACTTGACCCAGTAATCTGGTCCATGAAGGAGGTGTTAGTGCGGTGAACCAGGCAATCGGACTATGTGGCTTGATCACTCTGACTTAGGTATAGGGGTTTTATAATAGGTGCAGCCCCTAGTATTGTTAGATTATCCGGACATGGGTGTTGTGGGTGCGTGGTCGGGATAACGTCGGCCTATCGCGTAATGCGGAGAAAATCACAAGAGATTTATACGTAGTCACCGAATAGCTGACCAGCTCTCGCCGCATCATGACAGTCAGTTTTCGGCTTTCTCTACTGAGGTGTTTGTCCGGATGAACCAGAAACACAATCGCAGTAGTTCTCCCTTTACAACCTTAGCCGAATAGGCGGAACGTAAGGCAGTAACCACAGGAGCCGGGCAACTCAACTATCGACCAAAGACATGATTCGGAGCCGATGCATATAATACTACATTCAGGACGCCGAATTGTACTTGTCGGGTGGTAGGTGCGACATATGCTAACGGGTGGCTTATCATTGCGGGAGCCAGTAAGACATCGCCGGTGCCTGGAAACAGGATAAGGCGAAGACATGCACGCCGGTGCATCTTACCCAGGTTCGGGGCTCTCCGTGGAGATAACACCCCTAGTCCTGCTCTGCGGGGTCTCCGCATGATCACTAGATCAGTACAAGTAGCTACAAGTGCTCCTTGAGCTGTTTGGCTAGAGGAAGAAGAAGGGCAAGGCTAGCTCCCCTTTTCTCTCTATGTGGTGTGTGAAACTCTATGAGATCAACCCTTTGCATGGGTGTCCCGGGGGGTTTATATAGGCTTACCCCCCAGGGGTACAATGGTAATCCCAGTTGTCAGTGTCTATGCTCGCCGGCTTCTCCCCTTTTCTCTCTATGCAGGCCGGCCCCACCGCTTGGGGGCTTTGTCGGCAGCTGGTTACTATTGCCTCGCCTCTGATGACGAGGGCTTTGTCGAGGTAAGCGTGGCTACAGTGCCGCCGCCTTGCCGGCTCTCACTGTAGCCTTACCTCGTCTTGTCTCCTTAATGAGGCACATGTTTCGAGGGAGGGAGGTAGCCGGCTATTGGGAGCCGGCCATGCCCCTGGCCGACTAGGCGAGGCCGGGCCGCCTTCGAGTGTCTCTCTGGCTAAAGGGGCCCGCCGCCCGTGGGCTGTACTGGCGCCTGTCGTGGGTGACATCAAGGCCAACATGGCTACAGTGCCGCGCCGGACGGGGGATGGTTGGCCCGTACGGCGCCCTGTGGCCATGCCTGTTCCGGGGTTCGGGGGTAGTGGGCTGTACTGCGGCCACGCCCCGTCCTATTGCCGTTACGTGGATGCAATCTTGGTGGGTGTAGTCTTGGCCGGCTTCTGGGAGTCGGCTTTCTTCATGGCCAGCTTCTGGGAGTCGGTCCTCTTGGGGCCGGCTCCCTGGAGTCGGCCATCTCGTATCTTTCTTGGGGAGGGTTTCTGAGGCCGGGTCGCCTTCTGGTAGTCGGCCCTGGGGATAGCCGGCCGGGGGAAGGCGGCCCTATGCTTTGTACGCTTGAAGGCTCGAATGGCCTGATAATTTTTCGAAGAGCCAGGGGGAGTCGGTTAGGCTACCCGTGGCCATTTACTCCGACAGTAGTCCCCGAAGCTGGTTGGGCTTCGAGGCTGAGAGGAGGTCGAGAAGCTCGGTCAGCTTCTTATCTTGACGAGCCAGCAGCTGGGAGCCGGCTTTGGTTGGGCGCGCCGTCTTTCGCATAATTTCTAAAGTTGGAAGGCGGGAGTCTGTTGGCGCGTGCGCCGGGCCGCGGGCCGGCCGCTCACCGCCTGCGAACCACGTGGCATCCTCCGGCTGAAAAGAGCCTGCCAACCCACGCACGCGACAGGACGTCGCTGCAGGCCGAGGGCCCACCACTCCTACGCCTAGGCCCAGGCGCGGATCCTCTGTGGCCCAGAGCTGTCCGCATGTCTTCTGGCGGCGGATTCCGCACGCCGTTAGGGCATAATAATTGCGGAACATGGGGGAGTGGGCGCAGTTAATCCCACGTTCCTCCCCACGCCTCGCCTCCTCGGCTTCGCCGCGGGAGGCTATAAGTAGGGGGAGGAGGGGAAGCGTCAAACGCTCGCACGCTCCTCCTTTCTCCGCCATCTTCTTCCTTCTACTTTCCCTCGTAGCAACACCTCGCCGCCGCGCCGTCCCACCAATCTTCACTCCGCCCCGCCTCTTTGCCGCCGCAGGGCCGTGCTTTCTCCGCCGCCGCACTCTTCCTTGCTAGCCTCTCGCCACCATGTAGTACGGCGGGGACTGGGACGGCTCCCTCGTCCATATGGACCACATCGAGTTCCTCCGCAAGACGAGGCGGTTGCCCGGCAAGGACCAGGAGTGGGTCCGTCTCGCGCCGGAGAAGGAGATCACGCCGGCGCCGGAGGAAGGCGAGCGGGTAGTCTTCCGCTCGCACTTCCTGCGCGGCCTCGGCTTGCCGGCGAGCGCTTTCTTCCGCTCCTTCCTCGACTTCTATCAACTCCAGCCGCACCACCTCACTCCGAACACGGTGGTGCTGCTGTCCGCCTTCGCCACCCTGTGCGAAGGCTTTCTTGGCTTTCTCCCCACCCTCGAGCTCTGGGGGGAGTTCTTCCAATCTAAGCTCGGCACCCGCATGCAGGGCGTGCCGGCCCAGAGCGGCGCCTTCATCGCGATGCGGAGGCCGGCGGTCGACAACCCCTTCCCTGTCATCACGCTGATCCAGTCGGTGAAGCTCTAGCTGAAGTCATATTTCTACATGAAGAACGTCGCCCCGCAAGGCGACTGCGTCAACTTGCCGGCTTACGTAGCCGGCCCGCCAGCTGGGAGGCATCCCCAGTGGTCCTATCGGGCCGTGCCGCTGTCGCAGGCTGGAGCCGCGGCCGTCGCCCGACTTCGGGTGATGATCCAGTCGGAGGGCCTGCCTGGGTCCGACTTGCTGGCCGCCTTCGTCGCGCGCCGGGTGCTTCCGCTTCAAAGCCGCCCTCACCTGATCTGTCACATGAGCGGCCAACTCGATCCGAGTCGGATGTGCACCAAGGATATGCCGCACGATGAGGTGGCCCATATGGTGAATTATCTTGCGAACTGCAAGCACTCCGCAGAGTGGCGGTTTGGCAAGGAGCCATACTCTCGTGCACATCCTCCGCCTACGGTATGTTCTCTTTACCCTTTCTTCTCACAGTTTTGTCGGCGAGTTTTTCTTGGCCGACTCTGACCAGTCGGCACGTATTGGAAGAGCCCTCTCCTCCGTCCTGCAGCCGAGTCAGGGGCGGAGCGCCGATTTCTCCCCGACCGGGCGGAGCATGACCTGGAGGACCACGACTTGGGGGCGGCCGCCAAGGACAAAAACACCGAGGCGGGTGGCGGCGAAGCCGGCGGCGAAGCAGGCGGCTCCGGGCTTGGAGCCAGCTTCGGCGACTGGCCGGATGACGGCGAGGCGGAAATCGTCCCGCTCCGCCAGCCGGCGTCCGGCCATGGCGCGGGTTCCTCCACCGCGCCACCTGCTCTGGGCGGTGGGCAGAAGCGCCGGGCCGCATCGGGCTTGTTCGGCAGTCGGCCGAAGAAGCCCAAGAGCGGGGCGACAGCGACCAGGCGGGATGAGGCGGCCGCGAAGGCGGCCCGCTTCCGCAAGGTGGTGAAGCAGCCGCAGACGGTGTCGGCGTAAGTGTACATTCTTTTGCGCACTCTTTCTTCTTTTCATTGTAGATTTTTGAATCCTTGCCCTTTCTCAAAACTCAGGGCTTCGCTTTCTCTTGAGCGGGTTGCTGCCGCCTCCGTCGTTGCATCGCCGGGAGGATCCGGGAGCACCCGCCGCGTGGACCCCCGCGGCGAGCTTCAGGCGGCGATGGAGCGAAACGCGCGGGAGGCGCGGGAGGAGTGGGAGGCGGAGGAGTTGAGGGCGGCTGCCGCCAAGGCGGCACAGGAGGAGGAGGAGTCGGCGAAGGCACGTGCCGACGCGGCGGCCAAGGCCCAGGCAGAGGCTGCGGCCGCGGCGACAGCGGAGCGGGCCTTGCTCGTCACCCCTCTGCGAGTCGCGGCGCCCGAGGTCCCGAAGCCCCCGCCGGAGGAAGCCGGCGGGGACCAGCCGGGGTTGGAGAGGGAGGATGACGTCATCGTCCCGGAGGGGGAGGCGGCACCGGCCTCGCCGACTGAGGCGGCTCAAGGCAGCCGGCCTAACGTACCGCCTGCGCGATCGGCTGGGGGCGAGCCGGCCGCGAGGACGGAGCTGGTGGTCCAGTCGCCATTGCGCCAGCGCGCGGGGAAGGCCACTTCGGACCCGCAGATGGCCGCGAGCTCCGGCTCGTCGGCGCGGGACGTGGAGGCGTCCAGCGCCAGCTCGGGGTGGACGCCGGGTGGAGGGACGTGCGTGGTGAACATGGCGGCGCAGGAAGTCCGGAACCGGCTTCAGTCCCAGGCTGCGGCGCTGAGGAAATACAATGACGAGTTCCTTGTGACGCGAGCGGCCATTCGGGTCAGTCTTCCCGTTTTTGCTTTTTTGATCTTGGTTTCTTCCGTGGGGGCGCGTCAGCGCACCCACTGGGTGTAGTCCCCGAGTTCCGAGTCGGCTGATGAGCAGGCGGCTTGGAACTTCTTAGCTGACTTTGTTTGCTATCTTGTTCTCATTCGCTTCTCTGCCTGACTTGCAGGACTACCACAACCTCCGCGCGGCCGCCTTCAACTCCCAGGCTCGGGAGCTGACCCAGAAGAATGCTGATCTATGTGAGAGCCGGGGTAAGTACTTCATCTTTTTTCTCATGTGGGGGCGCGTCAGCTCACCCAGTGGGGGTAGTCCCCGAGATTCAGGCCGACTGCTGAGCAGTCGGGTCGGATCTTCCTTGATGACTTCTTCCTTATTGCTTCTTTCTTTTCTGCCATGCCTGCAGCGGCCAACGCCAAACTGAGGGAGCAGCTGGATGAGACCAGGCCGCCCTCCGCGCTAAGGAGGCCGAGTTTGACGCCTTGGCCCAGGAGCGTGACCGCCTGGCCAAGAGGCTGGCCGACCAGGAGGAAAGTCACAAGGCGGCCCTAAAGGCGGTGCAGGACAGCGAGGCCGCCCTTCAAGCTAAATATGAGACGGAGGAAGCAAGCTGGGCTGAGGCGAGGCAGTCGTTGATCAACGGGTTCGGCCAGATCGAAGACTTGGTTGACGGTAGGCCGCCCTCTTCTTCGTCCCTTGCTTGCCGCTTGCCGTTTGGTTCATTTTCTGACTTGGTATTTTTCTCTTCTTTCTCTTTCTTTCTTGCGCAGAGTACTTCCCTGGCTACTCTACTGCCGCCAACCAGGTCGTCGAGGCCCACCACGAGGCACAAAGGCAGGCTGGCGCCGAGATTGCGCCGAACACTCGCCGGTCGCTGGAGGAACAGCTCTTGGCGATTCAAGCCCGCCTCCAGCTGGCTCACCGCATGCTCCGCCGGCTTCAGCGTGTTGGGGCGCAGGTGTTCACCGCTCTCTAGCCTGGTGAGGTGATTCCCCGCACGCCCAGTCGGACTGCCGACTGGCAGGAGGTGGCGCCGGCCGCTTCGAGGCCTGGAAGGCTTCTGCGGCTCGGTCCGGCGCCAGGCGGGCGCTGGAGTTCGTCAAGGCCTGGTATCGCGAGCTGAGTCTGGACCAGCTGGCCACCTGGCGGCAGGAGGCCGACACGGAGCTGGAGCCGTCGCGGCCGGCTATCATCCAGCGAGCCTCGGCGATCACCGACTACACCGACACCAGCGCCTTCGCTCCTGAGGTGGACGACAACGGTGTTGCCCAGCCGGAGGAGTGGTTCGGGCTGAACCCGGCAGATGGCGAGGACTCGGCGGAGGAGATCGACTCCAGCGACGAGGGCGAGGAGGAGGAGGAGGAGGGTGAAGACGCCGCGCCAGATGGTGGAGCGGCTGGTCAGCCTCAGCTTGACCGTGCCTCCGGCAACAAGGCACGCGCAGGTGCACCGTCTGCAGCCGGCGATGATCAAGCCGAGACCCGCCAGCCGACCACTCCTCCAGCCGGCGCCGCCGTCTCCACCGACTAGCCCGGCTCCCCTGCTGCGCCCTTAGTCTAGTCTGCTGCCTCTACTTTCCAGTTTTACCACTCTTGGAACAGTATTTTGTTAAGTTTGCACAATTCCACCCACTGGGGGTGTATTCGAACTATATTGACTGCCGGCCTGTTGGGGGCCTTATGTGTAAATATAATTATGCATGCATTTGGCTTTCCCTTGTTCTTTGCTTTTCATCCTTCGGCTATTTCCTTTGCCGCCCTCCCTTGGTTGCCGCCTTCCCAGCCGGACAGCTGCTCTGCAGTCTGTGGCTGGAGAAGTGCTTGGCCATTTGGGAGGGCAAGTACTCTAGCTTTTGTTGGATTATAGCGAAGTGACTGGGAGGCCGGCCGGCCGGCTGTTTTGGCAGCCAGTAGGCGTGGTTGGAGGCCGTCTTTGTGTTATATAAGTTCGTTAGTCCTTAGCCATTTTTCGTGTGGGCATCCTTTCTTCCTTTGGCTCTTGCCAGTCGGACAGTCGGTTCTTCGAGCTGCGACTTTCAACAAGAGAGGGCTCGGGTGCCGGCACACTACTTGTCTGACTTCAGGTAGAACTTTTAATATAACTTAAGGCGGCCAGTCCCCGGGCCGACTAGTCGAACCCGGTGCCAGACAAAAAATCAAATGTAATAATACATTCATGAGTATGACACTCGTCATTCATAGATAAAGGAGGGCAGTCCCCGAGTGCGCCTCGGGGGGCCCGTTTGTCTCATACTTAATAAAAAAAGGTAGCATGATACATACTGCTTTCAACTGTAGAATCTTCTCAGGAGGTTTGCGTTCCATGGTCGTTCCGACTCCTTGCCGGAATCGTCCCTCTTGCATGTTCTTGGCTTCTGTGCGTCGATCAGGTAGTAGGAGTCGTTGCCTAGTGCCTTGCTGACGACGAAAGGGCCTTCCCAAGGGGTCGAGAGCTTGTGCTGGCCGACTGTTCGCTAGATCAGCCGGAGCACAAGGTCACCCTCTTAGAAGGATCTTGGCTTGACCTTCCTGTTGTGGTAACGGCGCAAACCCTGCTGGTAGATGGCGGACCGGCTGAGTGCTAACAGCCGGCCTTCTTCCAGCAGGTCTACGCCGTCTTCTCGTGCTTTTTTGGCCTCCGCCTTCGTGTACATGGTGACCCGAGGCGAGTCGAACTTGATGTCAGTTGGGATGACAGCCTCGGTGCCATATACAAGGAACAACGGAGTGAAGCCTGTTGACTTGTTTGGGGTAGTACGCAGACTCCAGAGGACAGCCGGCAGCTCATCGAGCCAGCAGCCGGCCGAACGCTCCAGTGGTACGACCAGTCGGGGCTTGATGCCGGAGAGGATGAGGCCGTTTGCTCGCTCGACCTGGCCGTTTGACTGCTGGTGGGCAACAGATGCTATGTCCAGTCGGATGCCCTGTGTTGCGCAGAAACGTGCCAGTGCTCCTTTGGCAAAATTTGTGCCGTTGTCGGTGATGATGCAGTCGGCCGGTTCAGCTTCTTGATTGGCTTCGCTTCAATCCACTTGGTAAATTTGTCCACGGCGACAAGCAGATGTGTCATGCTGCCGCGGGCTGTCTTGAATGGGCCCACCATGTCCAACCCCGAAACGGCAAAGGGCCAGGTTAGGGGATGGTCTTGAGTGCAGAAGCCGGCAGGTGTTGCTTGGAATTGAAGAATTGGCATCCTTTGCAGCATTTGACTATTTCTTTGGCATGTTCCAAAGCAGTCGGCCAGAAGAAACCATGGCGGAAAGCTTTGGCCACAAGTGATCTTGAGGCTGCGTGGTGGCCGCATTCGCCTTGGTGGATATCCTTGAGGATTGCTACGCCCTTCTCTGGCTCGACGCAGCGCTGGAAGACTCTAGTGACGCTGCGCTTGACAAGTTCTCTGTTTATTATTGCATATGCTCCGGCTCGGCGTTGCACTAGTCTTGCTGAGATCTCATTAGTCGGCAGCTCTCTGTTGACTAGGAAGTTGAGGATGGGCTGCGCCCATGATGCAGCTGTGACTTCTTCTACTGTGAGTACGGCCACTATGACCCGGGTGGGTGGGTTGGGTGGTGGAGAGTTGGAGTCGGCCACCGCTTATTGTGTCGCTGCAGTCCCCGGGCCGACTGCTGCAGTCCCCGGGTCGGGTTCTAAAGTCCCCGAGATGGGTGCGACTACAGCAGTCCCCGGGCCGCCTGCTGGGTTCCTCCAGTCGGATCCGGCTGCATCAAGAGCGGGCGGTACGAAGATAGAGTCCGACTCTGGAGACAGCTTGATAGACGGTTTGAGGAGGCGCTGGAGAGAGACACCGGTTGGTATAGCCTGTCGGGTGGAGCCGATCCATGCAAGGGCATCTGCTTGGTCGTTGTCGGCCCATGGCACGTGAAGGAACTCGCACCCTTCAAAGTATCCACTTATCTGTTGGACGAGTAATCGATAGCTCGCCATGTTTGCATCCTTGGCGTCCCAGTCGCCAGATGACTGCTGGATTACTAAGTCTGAGTCGCCATAGCACAGGATCCGGCGTATGCCGAGCTCTTTGGCTAGCCGGAGCCCGTGTATGAGCGCCTCGTACTCAGCCACGTTGTTGGAGGCAGCAAAGTGTATTTGCAGCGTGTATCTGAGCTTGTCGCCTTTGGGAGAGGTGAGGACAATGCGGGATCCAAGCCGGTGCGCATCTTGGACCCGTCAAAGTGCATCCGCCAATGAGTGGAGTCAGGAGCCGGCGGTAGGTACTGGGTCTCGGCCCAGTCGACGAGGAAGTCGGCCAATGCTTGGGACTTGATGGTGGTGCGGGGCTGGTAGAAGATTGTGTAAGGAGCCAGCGCAATGGCCCATTTAGCCACCCGGCCGGATGCATCCTGGCTGCCTATGATCTCGGCGAGCGGGGCGGTGCACACGACCGTGATGGGATGCTCTTGAAAGTAGGGCTTCAGCTTCTTGGCGGCGAAGTACACTCAATAGCACATCTTCTAGTAGTGCGGGTAGTTTTGCTTTGAGGTGGACAGTACTTCGCTTAAATAATATACCGGCCTCTGGACTAGCTGGGCTCGGCCTTCTTCTGGGCGCTGGACCAAGATGACTGTACTGACCACTCGGCTAGTTGCGGCAATGTAGAGGAGCATGGGCTCCTTCTCAGTCGGCGCCGCCAGGACAGGCGGAGTAGTCAGCATCTTCTTCAACTCATGGAAGGCTTGGTCTGCTTGGTCATTCCACTCGAAGTGAGTGGATTTCTTCATGAGTCGGTACAGGGGGAGAGCCTTCTCTCCTAGCCGGCTGATGAAGCGGTTTAGGGAGGCCAGGCACCCAGTGAACTTCTGCACGTCTCGCAACTTGGTGGGAATCTCCATTCTCTCAATGGCCTGGATCTTCACAGGGTTGCACTCAATGCCGCGTTCGGAGACCAGAAAGCCTAGAAGCTGGCCGGCTGGTACTCCAAACACACATTTCTCGAGGTTGAGCTTGATCTGGAATCGGCGCAAGTTGGCAAATGTTTCTTTGAGGTCTTCCAGCAGGGTGCCGCGCTTCTCCGTCTTCACCATAATATCGTCTACGTAGGCGTGGGCATTTCTGCCGAGTTGCTTGAGGAGGCATTTCTGCATGCAATGCTGAAAAGTGGCACCGGCATTCCTCAGGCCGAATGTCATAGTCAGGTAACAGAAAGCTCCGAAGGGTGTGATGAAGGCGGTCTTCAGGCGGTCAGCTGGGTCCAACTTGATCTCGTGGTATCCTGAGTAAGCATCCAAGAAACTCAACAGCTCGCTTCCGGCTGTGGAGTCTATCACTTGATCAATCCGTGGCCGGGCAAATGGATCTTTGGGCCAGGCTTTGTTGAGGCTAGTGTAGTCTATACACATACGCCATTTGTTGTTCTTCTTCAACACCAAGACTGGGTTGGCAAGCCACTCTGGGAAAAACACTTCCATAATAAAGCCGGCGGCAAGGAGCCGGGCTATCTCTTCTCCTACGATTCTTCTCTTCTCCTCCGACAGTCGGCGGAGAGGCTGCTTGACTGGCTTCGCGTCCGCTCGGACGTGTAACTTGTGCTCGGCGAAATCTTTCGGAACACCCGGCATGTCCTTTGGGGACCATGCAAAGATGTCTTGATTCTCACGGAGGAAGTCGACGAGCTCGCCTTCCTATTTACTGTCCAGGTTTGCACCAATGACAGCAAACCTCTCCGGGTTCTCCGGGTCCAGAGGTATCTTCTTCGTCTCCTTGGCCGGCTGGAAGGAGCCCTGCGCATCATATTCCTTGGGGTTGCGGGACAGGGCCGGCTGCTTGCCGGCCATGGCCACAACTCGCTCCAGCATCTTCTTCTCTTTCGCCACCACGAGGGACTCGGCCAGCCGGCTGCTGGCTGCAGCGCACTCGATGGACTTCTTGTAGTCACCGGCTATAGTGATGATCCCCTTCGAGCTCGGCATCTTCATCTTCAGGTAGGCGTAGTGGGGCACGGCCATGAACTTGGCCAGGGCAGGTCGGCCAAGCAAGGCGTGGTAAGGGCTTTCCAGATCTACTACCTCAAACCATTTTGCTTCTCGGCGAAAGTGATCCTTGTCTCCGAAGAGAACATCCATCTTGATCTTGCCGATTGGGGAACAGGACAGGCCGGGTACAATGCCATGGAACACGGTCCGGCTTGGCATGAGCTGCTTCGCCTTGAGGTTCAACTTCTCCATGGTGTCGCGGTACAGTATGTTGATACTGCTTCCGCCATCAATCAGCACGCGGGAGAAACGGGCAGCTCGCCTCTCCGTCGCGAGGGTGACATCCAACACCAATGCGTAGGAGCCAGGAGACGACATCACCTCTGGGTGATCAGCCAGGCTCTAGTTAATAGGCCGTTCAGACGAATGCATGAACTCGGGGTTGCTGGAGGCGACCGCGTTGACCTCTTTGTGCTGTCGGCGCCGGCTGCGCTTGTCTTCAACCTGACTCGTGAAGACGACGTAGGCGGCGTGCTCTTCTGGGAGCTCATCTGGAATGGCTCCGACTGCTGGTCGAGCAGCCGGCTACTGGGGGGCTGGAGGCGGCGGGCCGGCAGGCGGAGGCGGCACCAGCCCCTCGCCCTTGGAGATCCATGTGAGCCAGTGGCACTTCCGGGTCGTGTGGTTGGACGGCTTCGCGCCGCTGTGGAACTTACAGGGGGCATCGAGAGTCTGCTCGTAGGAGAAGGCCGGCTGCCAGGCCGTCCTACCGCCCTTCTTCTTGGGAGCGGGCCGCTCTTTGGGCTGCTCGTCTTCGACAGTGGCCACCTGCCGACTAGTGGAAGGCGGCATAGGGGCCTTGCGCTTGTGGTCGTTATGGTAGGGGCGCCGGTTGGAGTCTCCAGCCGGCGTCTTGGGAGCCGGAGTGAGCACCTTCCCAGAGGCATCCACTCGGAGCTCGGTCATCATCGAGGAGTCGGCCATGGCGTACTTGTCGGCTATGACCAGCAGCTCGTCGAGGGTAGCCGGCTCGTCACAGAGGAGTCGGTGCTTGAGGAGGGTGCCCTCTCGGCACCCGGCGGTGAAGTATTCGATGGCTTGAACCTCGTGCACCCCTTCGCAGGAGTTGCGGAACTCAGCCCATCGCATGAGGTAGTCGCGAGTCGATTCGCTGGGCCCTTGGACGCACAAGGAGAGCTTGCGGGGCTTTGGAGGCCGCTTGTACGTGCTGGTGAAGTTGCGGACGAAGACTTCTGTGAAGTCCAGCCAGCTGTTGACGCTGTAGGGCTTGAGGCTGTTTAGCCAGGTGTGTGCCATGCCTTGAAGCATGAGAGGGACGTACTTCATGGCTACGTGCCTGTTGCTGTTCGCTATGCTGACAGCGGTAGAGTAGTCGATCAGCCAATCTTCCGGCTTTACGGAGCCGTTGTACTTGGGCGTGTCTCTGGGGAGCGAGAACCCTTTGGGGAAGGGCTCGTCGCGGATCTGGGGACCAAAGCAAGGCGGGCCGACATCGTCTTCTTCTTCTAGTGCCAGGGATCGTGCTAGGCGGTCGATCCGGTGGCGGGCGTCGTTCTCGCCAACTCCTTCGCGGTGGCCTAGTCGGCTACCGAGAGTCGGATGCGCGACAGGCGGCGGGGTGGGATATCTCTCCCCACGAGACGGGGGAGGATTCGGATTGCCCTGGCGCTCCATCGCTCGGGGGCGGCCTTCTGCGTCGCGCTCGATGGTGATTCGAGTCCGGCTGCGGCTAGGAGCCGGCTGCTTGTCTTTCCTTGCGCAGGCGCCGCTCGCAGTCGGCGACCGGGATGTCGCGGCATTCTCTCGGCGCGGGGGAGCACTCTCAGCGCGGGCGTCGGCTTCATGCCGTTCTGCGGCCGCGTCGATCAGCTGCTGGATGCGCCTTGTCAGTAGGGGAGCTCATCAGCCCCCAGCCCGTTCAGCTCTTCTGCGGCCGCCTGAGCGGCTCGCAGATTCTCGAGTGGTGTGGCGTAGACGGGGCGGTTTGCCCCCAGCATGCTGGCGATGGCCGCCCCGTGCTTCTTGACGAGGCCGGCTCGGCTCGGTCCGCCATGAGGCGGCGTACCAAAGGCCGCGCGATCTACTTCGCGCTGGTGAGCCTCGGTGAGGCGTCTCATGGAGGCTATCTTCTGGCCCTCCACGACGAGGGCGAGGCGGCGTGCCTCCAGAGTCTCGGCGTCGGCGTCAGCCGGGATGGGGACGGACAAGTCATGCATCGCCACTTGTAGGGCGTCGTGGGCGTTCTTGCCCGAGTCGGCGACGTGGCTGATGACCAGCACCTCAGTGACAGTGCTGCTGCCACTGTCGTCTCGAGGGAGAGAGTCGTCGAAGACTACCACGTCGGAGGGGTAGGCGTCGAGCGACGCCGTGTCGGAGTCGACAAGCATCGGGTCGGTGGAACCGACCGACTCCAAGTCCACAGCAAGCTCGCTGGAGACGTGAAGCTGGTCGAGGAGGCTGACGAGATGGCTCTCGGGGTAGTCCGTGCCTGCGTCGGATGCGGGCTCGTCAGAGATGCGAGTCTCGCCAAGAAGATCGGAGAGGTAGCTTGCCGCGCAGGCGTCGTCGACGCCTTGCAACGCGTCGGGGCAAGCGCCATCGGGCATAGCAGGCTGGCTACGCTCGCGGGGGAGGAAAAGGGTTCCCGTCCAGAATAGGTCTCCGGACGATTGTGCACCTGGCGCCACGGTGGGCGCCAAATGTCGGGTGGTAGGTGCGACATATGCCAACGGGTGGCTTATCATTGTGGGAGCCAGTAAGACATGGCCGGTGCCTGGAAACGGGATAAGGCGAAGACATGCACGCCGGTGGATCTTACCCAGGTTCGGGGCTGTCCGTGGAGATAACACGTCTAGTCCTGCTCTGCGGGGTCTCCGCATGATCACTAGATCAATACAAGTAGCTACAAGTGCTCCTTGAGCTGTTTGGCTAGAGGAAGAAGAAGGGCAAGGCTAGCTCTCCTTTTCTCTCTATGCGGTGTGTGAAACTCTATGAGATCAACCCTTTGCATGGGTGTCCCAGGGGGTTTATATAGGCCTACCCCCCAGGGGTACAATGGTAATCCGGCTGGGCGCGGGTCCCAGCCGTCAGTGTCTATGCTCGCCGGCTTCTCCGCCGGCCATTGGGGCCCGCCGACTGGTGGGTCCCACCGGCTGCCGGCCTCTTGGCTGACAGGCCGGCCCCACCGCTTGGGGGCTTTGTCGGCGGCTGGTTACTGTTGCCTCGCCTCTGATGACGAGGGATTTTTCAAGGTAAGCGTGGCTACACTGCCGCCGCCTTGCGGACTGTCACTGTAGCCTTACCTCATCTTGTCTCCTTAATGAGGCACATGCTTCGAGGGAGGGAGGTAGCCGGCTATTGGGAGTCGGCCACGCCCCTGGCCGGCTAGGGGAGGCCGGGCCGCCTTCGAGTGTCTCTCTGGCTAAAGGGGCACGCCGCCCGTGGGCCGTACTGGCGCCTGTCGTGGGTGACATCGAGGCCAACATGGCTACACTGCCGCGCCGGACGGGGGATGGCTGGCCCGTATGGCGCCCTATGGCCATGCCTGTTCCGGGGTTCGGGGGTAGTGGGCTGTACTGCGGCCACGCCCCGTCCTATCGCCGTTACGTGGATGCAATCTTGGTGGGTGTAGTCTTGGCCGGCTTCTGGGAGTCGGCTTTCTTCATGGCCGGCTTCTGGGAGTCAGTCGTGTTGGGGCCGGCTTCCTGGAGTCGGCCATCTCGTATCTTTGTTGGGGAGGGTTTCTGAGGTCGGGTCGCCTTCTGGTAGTCGGCCCTGGGGACAGCCGGCCGGGGGATGGCGGCCCTATGCTTTGTACGCTTGAAGGCTCGAAGGGCCTGATAATTTTTCGAAGAGCCAGGGGGAGTCGGTTAGGCTACCCGTGGCCATTTACTCCGACAGTACTAGAAAAGTGTTCGGACTTTGTTTAGTTATTTGAGAAATGTGCATGGCTCAATAGAGCCCCTGGCGATTTAAGTCATACCAAGGTGCACATGACGATCAGACGAAAACAGGGTAATACAGGCTAAGAGGTAGGTTAGTACCGCATCGGCTGGGCTAGAACTATTTCCATTATAGTCTGATTGATACGTCAAAACGTATTGGTGCAGTAAGCAACAAGGCTATTTTACATGCCGAGTACAAGGGAAAGCTACGTGCAGGTCCTGCAAACGGACGAGGTTGTCTTTAAAGATCCTTTAGATACTCTGTCATGCTTCTACACTGCTTTTCTCCTTGGTGTATTGTCCTTCGAGAGGATAGGCACTCCGTGTTGTCATGATAGGCCTCGAAAAGAGGCCTAGGCACCGTTGAAAAGGTGACGTGGGTTGTGAGGGACCTGAAAAAGATAAAGAAAAAGAGAAAAAGGAGAATATAAGTGTCCGGCCAAGGTCTGGCCGTACTGTAGACTTTATCTTTGTGATGCCTCCATCTTTGCCCATGGTATCTTTAGTGCATAGTTATGTATGTGTGGCACATGGTCCGCAATTCGGTTGGAGCTGAGATGGAGGCCGGATTGCTAATCAAGCTCTTGACAAGCTGAGCTAGCGCCCTGCGGTGTAGTCCGGACTTGTTTAATGGTGTCCTGGGGCTCAGGCGCTGATGTAGTGTTTGGCCTGATAAGGCCGCCATGTACTTCCGCTGCCAAGGCCGCGGTGTGCTGCTCAGTATGGAGGGAGTGTTCCATGTTTCCATTGATTGTTATAACGCCACGTGGTCCTGGCATTTTGAGTTTGAGATAAGCGTAGTGCAGGACCGCATTGAAGCGAGCGAAAACGGTTCGTCCGAGCAGTGCATGATAGCCACTGCGGAACGGGACGATGTCGAAGATCAAGTCTTCGCTCCGGAAGTTGTCCGGCGAACCGAATATGACCTCCAATGTGATTGAGCCCGTGCAGGGGGCCTCGACACCAGGTATTACTCCTTTGAAGGTAGTTTTGGTGGGTTTGATCCTTGACGGATCAATACCCATCTTGCGGACTGTATCCTGATAGAGCAGGTTAAGGCTGCTGCCGCCGTCCATAAGGACTCGCGTAAGGTGGAATCCATTGATTATTGGATCGAGGACTAGTGCGGCCAAACCTCTGTGACGAATACTGGTTGGATGGTCTCTGCGATCAAAATTGATCGGACAGGCTAACCATGTGTTGAATTTAGGGGCGACTGGCTCTATCGCGTAGACGTCCCTTGGCGCACGTTTATGCTCCCACTTGGGGATATGGGTGACGTATATCATATTCACCATTTTGACTTCGGGGGGGAATTTCTTCTGACACCCTATTTTCGGTGGACGAGGCTCCTCATCGTTGTCCTCGCTGGGCGACCCTTTCTCCTTATGTTCGGTATTTAACTTACCGACTTGTTTGAAGACCCAACAACTTCGGTTGGTATGATTGGCCGACTTACCGGGGGTGCCGTGAATCTAGCAGGGTCGATCGAGTTTTCGGTCTAAGCTGGATGAGCCCTCTCTGTTTCTTCTGAATGGCTTCTTCCGCTGACCAGTCTTAGAGCCGCTGAATCCGGCGTTGACCGCCGTGTCTTCGATATTGTCATTATTGCTACGGCCCTTGTGTTTATTGCGTTGGGGCCTGACGTTGCTGTTCCTGGCTTCGGAAGTGCCAGGTTCGCTTGCACTGTTCCTGCTACGGGCAAGCCATTTGTCTTCGCCCGCGCAAAAGTGGGTCATGAGTGTTGTAAGGGCTGCCATGGACTTCGGCTTCTCTTGGCTGAGGTGTCGGGCGAGCCATTTGTCGCGGACGCTATGTTTAAAGGCTGTTAGGGCTTCGGCATCCGGACAATCGACAATCTGGTACTTTTTAATTAGGAACCTAGTCCAGAATTTCCTGGCCGACTATCCGGGCTGTTGGACTATATGACTCAACGTGGCCTAGTCCAGAATAAAGCCCAGAAGTTACAGAAAAATAGAAAAACATTAACAGAAAACTGAGAGAGAGAGAGAGAGAAACTAACGTGGCCTCTTACCTGTAGCAGCAGCCCACCTGGCGGCCCAGCTGGTGGCCCAGCCCACCAGCTCTGCCAGTCATCTCCCTCCTCTCGCCAGAAGGACGAGATGCGCGTGTCGGACGCGCGCGACCATGCGCCGTGCCACGTCCTGCTTCCCGATGCTGCCCCGACGCGCCCAGACCACGCCACGGAGATGCCCGAACCCGCTCGACGTCTCTCCCGTGCTTCTCCCCTCCTCTGGTCCTCTCTCCCTCTCGTGCCCGAGCGCCACCGTTGCCGCCGCTCGTTGCTGCCATGTCCACTGCCTCCCCCTTGCTTCCCCGACCGGTCCATGAGCTCCGCCACGACGTCCTCGACCTCCTCGATCCGCCACTCGTCGCCGGGCGCGCTCCTCTGGCCTCACCGAGCTCGTCCCCGACTGTCGTCGCCGGATATCCCCCTCACCGCCTCGCTCACCTTCGACCTCCTCCACGCCCGCCGTCTGCTTCACTGCATCCGCCGTGAGCCACTGACCATCCTCCCCATCTCCGTTCTCTCTGCCACTGACCATAGTCGTCCAACCAAGCACACCCGCATGCGCCGCCGCCTGAGCTCGCCGCCGACGTGGCTCCGGCCATGCAACGGCTCAGCCATCCTGTCCAATATGACCTAGCCGCATCGTGTAGGGCCCGTAGATGCCTCGCAAGTGGCGAATCCTCCACCGTAGCCTCGAGCCCGAGCTCACCCGAGCTCCGGCAACCGCCGAGGTCATCGCCGGTGACTACTCCGGCCACCCCAGGCCCAACCACCACCACTACTCGATGCAGACGTGCGTCCGCATCACATAGATGCCCTCCGTCGGCGGTTTGGTCGCCGGAGACGCAAACCCGAGGCTCGCCGCCGCGACTGGCCTCGCCAGCGTCAAGTCGCCGCTGGGTTTGACCCCGTTTGACCACTGTTTGACCCCCCTGAGTCTATGACATGTGGGGCCAGCCTCTGGCTAATTTAATTTATGTTTATTTTAGCTTTAATTAACATTGTTAACTAGACAGTCACTGACATGTGGGACCGCCTCGATTAACTCCAGATTAGGATTAGTTTTAACTCTAAAACACCCTGTTACCTGGATGTGTCACTGACCAGTGGGTCCCACTGGTCAGGTTTGACCTGGACCGTCTCCGTTGACCGCTGACGCCACGGTGACGCAATGCTGACGCCATAAAGTATTCTCTGGATTTAGTTTTATTCAGGAAATTCCAGAAAATGCTATAAACTTCAAAAAATCATAGTAATTAATCTGTAACTCCAAATACAAAGATTTAGATATGAAAGTTGATAAGAAAAAATCCAACCTATCCATCTGTACTGGTTTCATGCATGATAGAGCAATTTAACCTTGTTGTTTAGATGAAACAAGATAATACACTTATATGAGTTCATATTTTGGGTTTGCATTTGAATCTTTGATTCAAATGAACTCAAACCACCCTGCTCAAAGCTGCATTAGCCAAAACACACTCATATTGCCATGTCATGATCATGCATCATACTGTGCATTGCATTGATCGTGTTTCTTCTCTGTTTGCCGGTGTTGTTCCCCCTTGGTAGACATGGTTTCAACGTTGTGATCGTTGACACTGATGAAGACCCAATGCTATCTTCAGAAGTGCTAGGCAAGCAAAACCCCCTTGTTCATTCCGATACAATCCCACCATCTCGCCTCTGCTCTCTTTTACTGCATTAGGACAACAACGATTCAACTGTTACATGCTACGGTAGTTGAACCCCTTTTCCTCTGCATGAACTGTCATTGCCACAGTAAATACACTACAAGAAAAGACACAGCCGTGACATTTTGGACCGAACAAAAATTTTTTTGTCATACATATGACACTTCTATGACGATTATTGTGACAAAACCCGGTATCATCATAGATGTGGTGGGCTCCTACTTCTATGACAAAAAATCATGACATAAAATGGGCTTTTCGTCCTGGGCGGGCCGGAGACGCAGATGCATGACATTCTTTGGGCCGTCCATGACGGAAAAAACCATGGTAGAAGCGAGGGGGAGGAAAATTTCGGGGAGTTCCCGGTTACGGTGGGAGGTCGGGGGCCGAGCGATGCGCGTTTCTCTCGTCCACGTACGCGCGTGTGTGCGAGGCGTTATCTCTAACTGAACCCAAGCGAGGCGTTGGGCTCTAACTGAACCCGAGCGATTGCACTACAGGCTACGCGTTACTGAACCCGAGCGATCGATCGATGGCTGTTAATTGAACCCGATTGAGCGATTCCTTCGCTACTGCTTCTAACTGAAGCCGATCGATGTTGCCTCTGGATGAACAGTGATCGTTGCGGGGGAGGGGGGTTGGATGAACAGTGAGCGGTGGCTTTGCCTCTGGATGAACAGGACCCCGTGGTGTGGTGGAGGGCTGGATGAACAGTAGACGGTGGAGGGGTGCCCGTGGAGGGGTGGTTGAACAGGACCCCCTGGTGTGGAGGGTTGGATGAACAGTAGACGGTGGAGGGGTGCCCATGGAGGGGTGGTTGAACAGTAGCCGGTGGAGTAGCGCGTGGTGGAGGCTGGATGAACAGGAGCCCGTGGAGGCTGGAGGAGGTCGACGGTAGCCCGTGGAGGCTGGAGGATGTCGACGGTGGAGATGAACAGTATCCCGTGGATTCCCGTTTTGCGGTACGCCACACCCCTCCCGATGAACAGGACCCCCGTTTCGACCGTAGGAGGTCTGTTTCGTCTGTTTTGCTGTACGCCACACCTCTCCCGATCAACAGGACCCCCGTTTCGACCGTAGGAGGTCTGTTTCATCCGTTTTGCGGTACGCCACACCCCTCCCGATCAATAGGACCCCCGTTTCGACCGTAGGAGGTCCGTTTCCTCCGTTTTGCGGTACGCCAGACCCCTCCCGATCAACATAACCCCGTTCCGAACGTAGGAGGTCCGTTTCCTCCGTTGTGCGGTATGCCAGGCCTCGTTTCCATCGCCTGTTCCATCCAAGCCCTCCCGATGAACACGACCACGCATTCCGTTCCGACCCAGCCGGTTGGCTCCCACGTGTTCCGTTGCCTCCCGATGAACACGACGCATTCCGTTGCATCTCTATGAACACGAGGCATTCCGGTGCCTCCCCATGAACACGACGACGACGCTGTTTCTCCGTTCCGACCCAGCCATGTACACGAGCCCTGGCCGTACGTATGCACGAGTAGGCGTTCGAGACCCCGCCCGTATGTACACATACGTGGCCGTATTTTCTTTCTTGCACCCTGGCCGTTGTACGTACGTGTACATGCTACGTGCGCGCCTCTACTATGACACGTACGCGCCTCTACTACGACACGTGCGCGCCTCTACATCCACCAGTATATATGTACATACACGTTTGCGACCAGAATGACAACGCTACGTACGCTTTGACCAAGTGGGTCCGGACTGTCAGGCACTTCCTTGCCTGCGAAGATGTAGCTGGTGGGTCCCAGCAGTCAGGGGGGCGAATCGTTTTTTTTTTTGCCCGGACGCACTTCCTTGCGTGCGAAGATGTTGCTGGTGGGTCCCAACAGTCAGGGGGAAATATTGTTTTCGCAAAATACAGTGGCCCGTCCGGTGGGTCCCAGCTGTCAGGTGGAAGAATCATTATTTTCCGTGTAATAAGGAGGCACTTCCTTGCTATGGCCGTGGACCCAGCTGTCCGCCTCTCCACGTACAGTCCACGTCGGATGGAAGTCGTTCCTTGACCACGTTGACCATGCCGCGCCGAGAGCACCAGGGCGGTGGACGACGGCGAGGCCTAGGAAGGGGACGACGGGTAGCTGGGGAAGACGCGGCAGCGGAAGCCCGCGTGGAGAGGAGTACGAGGGTTCACTGGTTCGGCTGCGGTGTGAGGCTGTCGTCGCTGCAGGGCCTGGCCAGCGATTGGAATAGTAGGGGGGCGGTGAGGCCTCCGTGGCAGCACAGCCGGCCACGGGAGGCAGGAGCATGCGGCACGACCGGCGCTGCTTTGGGCGGCTGGAGCAAGAAGACCAGAGGTTGAAGAAGCACTACGGCCGTTGGATGGACATCATACGGTCATTGGAGCTAGAATCGTTTATATTGACTAAAGTTGACAAAGGCCCCCGTCCCAGTCAACTTAGTAGGCCCACAAGTCGGCCTCCCACCATGGTGGGTCCCAGCTAGCAGGGGGAGTATTCATTTTTTTGTGCGTAATAAGGAGGCACTTCCTGTGGGCCCGAGCTGACAGCGGGGGGGAACATTTTTTTCGCGAAATACGCTGGCTCGTCCGGTGGGTCCCAGCAATCAGGGGGAAACATTTTTTCGCAAAATAAGGTGGCCCGTCCGGTGGGTCCCTGCTGTCAGGTGGAGGAATAATTATTTTGCGCGTAAGAAGGAGGCACTTCCTTGCGGCCGCCTAGACCCAGCTGTTAGCCTCTCCATGTACAGTACTCTTCCGATGGAAGTCGGTCGTTGACCACGTTGACCACGCCACGCCGAGAGCTCCAGGGCGGTGGTCTGGACGACGGCGAGGCCTAGGAAGGGGACGACGCGGAGCCGGGGAAGACGCAGTAGTGGAAGCCCGCGCGGAGAGGAGTACGAGGGTTCACTGGTTCGGCTGTGCTGTGAGGCTGCCGTCGCCGCAGAATAACAGGGGGTGTGGGTGAGTAGAGGGATGGCCTGGCCAGCGGTGGGAGTAGTACGGGGCGGTGAGGCCTCCGCGGCATCACAGCCGGCCACGGGAAGCAGGAGCATGCGACACGACCGACGCTGCTTTGGGCGGCTGGAGCAAGAAGACCAGAGGGTTAAGAAGCACTACGGCCGTTGGACGGACATCATACGATCACTGCAGCTAGAATCGTTTATATCGGCTAAGTTGACAAAGCCCTTGGTAAGCGTCAACTTAGTAGGCCCACAGCTCGGATTTGGCAGAGAACATATAGCCCATTTGCGATTTTTAAGAATGTACAGCCCATTTTTTAATTCTAATGGAATTTACTACAGCCCATTTACAGTTTGTTAAATGTACATCCCAACTTCTAGCTAGGACAACGATTAATAATTTCAAACAACCGCTCAAAACAGAATTCAAAAAAAATTCCCACATTTTGATGGGATCCGAAATATTTTTATCCGAAATTTCTAGTCAGGTTAAATATAATTTCAAAATAAAGTTGTATTAGTTAAAATGCAACAAAATATTGCGCGCGCAACAAGTAATGAAATTAAAATTTTCAAAGTCCAAAAATAATATATTTTTCAAACTAATTACGTGTTTGGTGCATAGTAACTGTCCAGTTATTATAATTACATACCATTTATTATTTCTTAAAGTCCATTTTCTTGTTAAGCCTAATGCATACCTCCTAGGAAAGTTTGCAGCCCAGCGGGGCGGAGAATAACAAGTTGACCCGGATATTGTGTACAACTGTCGGCCCAGTTGCATTGCTGATGATGAAGAAAAGGCATGTGTAGTACAGTACAACCTAACATGGTTACTCAACCCACATTCAGCGACGCCGGAAAGGCCCAAACAAGGCTTCTGTACAACTTTTTGAAGTCACTGAGCTCAATTAATAACTTAAGAAAAAAGTTAGATTACAGTGGAACCTAATTCAAAGCTGTCACGAGCAAATAAATAATTCAACGGGTCCCACTTGTGCGTGTGCGCGTGTGTGTGCGTGTGTGAGAGAGAGAGAGATAGAGAGAGAGAGACCCATCGGTCGATGCTCGTAAATACATCTTTCAGCCATATGCATTGCTGATGCTCAGTAAAAACTTATATAGTTGACATAATCATATAGAACATCATAGCACACTGAACTTGCATACAAAAATTTCACGCAGGCTGCACAATCAGGATGGAAGCAGTGGATTGCTACGGGAAGGGCTATGTTGAAACCAACGAAGTCGTACATAATGGTTCATCGTCTTTATCAATGATGGGGAAATATCTTGAATGTTGTGCAAAGAAAACAGACATACAACACAATAAGTTCTGCTAGCACATTAAGTTGACGTACAGCCCTTTCTAAAAAAAGTTCAGGTACAAAATTAGAATAGGTCACAATCAAATGTACTGGGATATCAGTGCTTCACACCCATAGCTCGGATTTAACTAGTATCTGACAAGATTCAGTTGTTACCTCAAATTAGAGCACATCCAGGCAGCCAGCCCTGCCTCTTCTCCCAAAGAAGAAGTGGCCTCTGCCGCGCGATGGAGTAGGCCCTGTGCCATCCATCGTTCCGAGAAACACGGGGAAAGTCTGACGTTGACTCCTGTAATGGACGTCGTCGACAGACCCTGGCACCAGCGGCGGCGGCAGGACTTCAATTGATGGATTGACCACTTCTTCGACATGCACGAACACTCGATATAGGTACATCCCTAACGTGGTCCGCGGCGGCCTTGGTGGCGACGAATAGTACAACCGCGGTTCCTGCACCGGTATCTCAACACCAATCACCTTCGGTATGGTGGACGGCTTCTTCATCCATGCCATAACCGTCAGAGCCGAGCTGTCTGGAGGAACAAACATACTTACGAGCTCACCTCCAAGGTCGTTGATAAGCTCGTTCATGGACTCGCTGTTCCAAGCACGTCGAGGCATGTCGTGGAAGGTAAGCTTTGTTAAAAACTCATGCTCAGAGGGCACCGAGCCCCGTCCTGGGTGCCACCGATCAAAACTCACCAGCGCGCCATCGCAGAACAAACACCGGGAAGATTCGAACACACGACTGCAGTCAAAAGTTGTCCGGAACCTGACAAAGAAATCAGTCGGTGGCGGACAGACTTTGACGAGCAAGTCACTTATTTGGATGCCGTGTGCAATGCCAAGAGCTTTGACAAGGTCGTCCGGCGAGACGGGAGGCCGGTCGCCGTTGATGGTTACCATCAGCACTTTGCCGGCAAACTAGTTGTCAAGCGCCGCCATGCCACTGTTGAGCGACAGCACGCAGCGACCGAAGGCAGGACGGACCTCAGGATCTCTAGCTCGGAGATCCGCGTTGACCGGCGACATGATAGTGCGCTTGAGTACAGGGAGTATAGGAGGGGGATTGGGGGAACTGGAGTAGGAATCGAGATTCCAGAGGTGGGGGAGGGGCGGGAGACTGGGGATGAAAAGGTAGCATGAATTTCGAGCACGCGCCAATATGCTCTCGGCGCGCAAGCGTACGAAAACACCGGTGGCGCCCACATGTCGGCCTAAGAGTCCTTATTCTTTCTTTTTTGGAGAGCCCGGCCTTTTTTTCAGGATCTTTTGAGAGCCCGGCCTGAGAGTCATAATTGACCTGTTTGGCATTGCGTTACTACTCGGCCCATATTCAACGACACCTCACTGGCCCAAACAAGTGTACATCATCGAAAAGACACTAAGCTCAAATTATATAACTTGAAAAAAGGAGATATACTCTGAACACTGGAGAATGGTGATGCCCTCATTTAGCCCACCAGTAGTTCGAGACAATAAACAGTTTGAAACAATGATATATACAACATTCAAACACTGACTAGTGACTACTACTGACATAAACAGCAAGACATGATAGTTCATAAGAAGTCTTGCTACACCACCAAAATGCACCCATCTGCAGCGCTCAGACTCTCGTGATCCAGACGAGAATGACATTCTAAACAGAAGAAACTATTACATAGTAAGAGTGACATAGACGAGGATGACCAAATGACAAGGAATATGCATAACAAAAGAAAGAACTACCCATCCAGAGCTAGCAGCGAAGACAACAAAGTCATTCGAAGAGATGATCCAACACCATCATAATTTGCAGCCCCACTTCAGCGACCAGTGATCCGGAGACACCAGTACTCCACCCTTTCGATGCAACAGCCCAATTACCTATCAACCTGAAGGCTTGAACCACATCACTGCGTGTCGTAATTGAGACATCCAAGGATCAAAGTTAATCCGGATGCCTTTGTCATTCTCACCTTCTTTTGGCTGCAGGCTGTATCGTTGACAATCAGGGGAGTTTGCTCCTGAACTCCTAGGGCTCGCCGTGTAGACACAGTTTTCCATAGCAAACAGAGCCTCTCTGCCATCAAGGTCCTTGCCAACGGTGATCTCCTGGTTAATTGGATAATTGAGTCCGAGAAACAAAGTGTGTGAACCAAGGCTGTTTACCCGCGTCCAACTAAAAAATCCTAAAGGCCCCAACAAGCTGGTATCCTGCTCATAGACGTAACAGCCACTGTCCGGATACTCACGTATTACACGGTGCTTGTATACAGTGGGGTTTTTGCAATATAACTTTTCCGGCTCATGTGTCCGAATGATCATCAGTCTTTTGCCGTTGTCTGATCGAGCGAGGAACCAGTTGTGCTTCCCTGTTTTTGCCAAAGGTGGTGTGATTACAAAGGGCAGTAACTGTAGGGACACTGCATCATATCAAAAAGGACATGCATTGTTAATGTAAGATCAGCATTGTTCAGAGTATGAGTAGGATAATGCAAGAAACAACATTGATATGTCCCTGTTGGAACTGGGAGGAAAATACAGGGAAATGTATACTGGGTTCGAAAATATAGAAGTGCCATGCATGGTTATACTCATGTTATCTCTCAATCGATTCTTCACAGGAAACTACCATGTCATGCATGTTATGTACTCCCTCCGTTCCCAAATATTTTCCTTTGTAGGCATTTTAAATAGACACAACATACGGATGTATGTAGACATATTTTAGAGTGTAGATTCACTCATTTTGCTCCGTATGTAGTCACTTGTTAAAATCTCTAGAAAGACAAATATTTGGGAACGGAGGGAGTAATCATGTTCTGTCCTCACAAAAAAATTCTTCAAGGTAACTAACAGACCATGCATTGTTATATACTCGTGTTCTGTGGGCAAAACTTTTGTGAGGATATTATTCTAGCCATTGATTGCTGAAGGGCGAATATAGGTATGTACACATGGTAAGCATTGCAGGATTTCACTACTTCCAAATATAGAGTTCTCCATATGCACATTTACTTCCCTAATGTATGGTTAGATGAAACCAACAGTGTGGTGCATGTTTCTACATCATGAAAATGAGGAAACTAACATGGCCATTGATACACACTCATAATTAGTAGTAGTATATATATTACTGTAAAATAAGGATAATATCAATATATTCCTAACCGTTTGATTATTCAGGGTACAAATTGGCTGTAATGACATGGTCACAATCGCATGAATTAACTCATTCCAAATATAGCTGATTTACGGCGTCTCTAATACATTGCCATAGTTCTACTCAAATTCTGCTCAAACAGGGATATGCCAATCATCACAAAAAGTTCAAACAGTGTCATGGCGTCATCATTAACATGAGACAGAAACAACTTACACGCGTCGTCCCAGCAATACGTGGTGCCATCTTCTTTGTCGATCGCGTAGATGATGCCATTGTGTTCAATAGCATCACAGAAGTGTGTATCAGCTTTGACGATGATCCACTGCGAGCCGAGTTGTCTCCAGCTAAAGAAGGCACCGACGTAAAGATAGGCGAGTCCGCGGTCGAACAAGGCAATTAGCTTGAAGTCTGCGTAATTTGCATATTGTGTGGGCACTTGGCAGATTAAATCTTCTGCAAAACAAGGTCCGTCCAACTGACGTAGTAATCTAGATGACTTGGACCGCGATGGTAATACTCTATATAATCCAACGGAGGAAGGATAATCTCATGGGACGTCTGGAAGTTCACGAGCACCAACTTTTTACCGTCTTCTCTGAAGGCAGCCATCCAGTGGGAGTTTGTGCCGACCCAGTACATACCTGCCAAGATGTTTCAGACGATGGTGATCGGATCGATGTCGAGGGAAATGATGTACGGCGACCCACTACATACCTGCAAAGAAGTTTCGGCTAATGGAGATCGGATTGAAGTCGAGGGGCATCATGCACGCCTCCGTATCATGGTGAGCCAATCTCGCAAGACCAGATAGCAGCAAGCAGGGTGTCTTGAAAAGCTTAGGCCTCGCTTCGACGATGGCCGTGTGCATGTCCCTCGAGCATGTAGCCAGCCGCAGGGCGCTCAACATATCCATACACGAACAATAGAGGTCGAGGATGTCACTCGGGAGATTGCTCCAATCGCGGCTCATATGGATGCTGCGCGGTTCGCGTTCGGACATGGTGGAGTTTGGAAGGGGGCTTGATTTACGGGGGAGAAGGATGTCGGTTCTGGAGCGGCTAGCGAGGGAATAGTGGTACTGGGGGAGGCGAGTGAGGCGACGGTACACGGGGGCACAGTGAGATGGAGACGGAGACGGAGAAGGAGATGGAGTGGTGCTATGGGAGCGGAGAGGGAGACGAGGCGAGGCGCCAATGTGCTGTACAGCGGCGGTGACAGACTGCACAGTGCACAGGGTGAGGCTGACTTTGGTAACACAAACACGCCGCCTGGACTAGTGTCAGGCGCAGGGTGTTGTCACTTCACTGTGAGGACCGGATGAATAGTATTTTGACCATCAAGTGTACCACAGTTGTACTACTACTACTACTACTAGTAGGAACATGAGTACTCCAGTATTGTATAGCGGAAATAGGTCTCCCGTGCTAGCATGCCTGTTCACTTCATCATTCAGGTATCATCCATATTGCGAGCAGAACCAAATTCTCGTGCATGCCCAATCAACGCCTTGCCACGATGCATCCAGTGGTCGTTCTGTTGCATCAAAGACGGCATGCAGATCGTTCCACACTTGAGAAGAGGAAAAATAGAAAGGAAGAACGCGGCAGAAGAGGAAGAGAACGCTGGCTAACGAGGCTGGGACGGGATCGAGTAGGAAGTTAATGCTCCACGCCTAAAGGTTTTGGGAAAACCTGATTTTCATAAGGTGACTTATACTCACCTAAACGGAGAGTATTCCTTAACCAGAGAATGTTGTGTCTCCCACTCACGCGCTCAAAAAAAAAATTAAGACACATTTTTTTATCTGTTTGCATAGGTCCCACCTATCAGGAAGGATGGGCACGTACACGAACAGGTACGACTCATCAGTCTACCCGCATAGCCTTTTCGTTTAGTCTACCTAGCCGTCTAATCAACTGCCTGCACGCCACTTCTCCCATTTACTTCTCCATCGGGAACCGATTCTCCTCGGCTTCTTCACCTCCCCTTCGTCTTCATTTGCATCCAAACCCCACTGCGTTCACATTGTTTTAACCTCTTTAAATAATCATCTACTACTTCAGTTAGACTAGCCATCTAATCCTAATTCTCCAAACCATAGCCCTCCCACTACAAAAAATACACTTCCGTGATGATACGTGTTTGTCATAGTAGGTCGCGTTTTTCGTCATGCATGTACATCCATGATGATTTTATGACAGAATCAAGATAGTCATACTTGTGCTGTCGTAGAAGTGTTCCATGACATTACCAAAATTATCATCACGGAAGTGTCCACTTCCATGACGATAAATCGCGCGTCACGGAAGTGCTTTCGTCAAGGGTGACCGACACATGGCATCCACCGTACACTACAGGAAACAGCTACTTTGCCGTCTGCCATGGTGGACGGCAAAGGCTCGAAAGGCGGACGGCAAAAGGCTCCGGCAAAGAAGGCTACGGTAAACAGCTGCTTTGCCGTCTGCTTCCTGGCGGCGGACGGCAAAGGCTCTTTGCCATCTACGGCGGACGGCAAAGAGGGCGGACGGCAATATTTGCGCTGTCAGTCCGTTAAGTGGCTAACGGCAGACCTTTGCCGTCCGCCGCAGACGGCAAAGAGCCTTTGGTCTTTGCCCTCCGCCTTATGATGTCATCTACACGTCACTAGATGGCAGGTTCTTTGCCGTCTGCCACTGATGGCAAAGTGCAGGTTCTTTGCCGTCTGCCACGGACGGCAAAGTCTTTGCCGTCTGCCACTGTAGGCAAACTGACCAGGTTCTTTGCCGTCTGCCACGGACGGCAAAGTCTTTGCCGTCTGCCACTGTAGGCAAACTGACCAAATGGGTCAGCTCCCAGGAAGCACAGTTGGCTGCCACGTGGCTTCTTTGCCGTCCGCGGCAGACGGCAAAGTTGCCGTCGGTGGCAGACGGCAAAGAGCCTGCATATTGTCTGTTTTTTCTGTTTTTTATTAAATCCCACAATTTGCAGCACATATCACATATATAAGTTTCATATCCAGCACATATCCAACACATATCTAGCACATAAGTTTCATATCACATATCACATCAGTTTCATCCATACACATTGTTCATACATAAGGAAGTTCCATCCATACACATTGTTCCATCTATATATATATATTACAATGCAGTGTCATGAAGATAGCAAGCTAGATACAATGCAAAGTTTCATCAAAGGAAAAGCAAGCACTCCATCATAGCAAGCTAGCTTCCATCAAGTGAATGAAATCTGCAAAATGGTAAATAAGAAAGTTAAAAATAGGTGACTAGAACAAGAAGAAGACTAGAACAAGAAGTATATGTCATTTATGAGCTAACTAAGTTGAAATGGGTTGTTTATGAGCTAACTTAGTTGAAATGGATCATTTATGAGCTAACTTAGTTGAAATGGGTCGTTTATGAGCTAACTAAGGTGAAGGGCATCGTTTTTGAGCTAAGTAAGGTGAAATGGGTCATTTTGGAGCTAACCTAGTTGAAATGGATCGTTTTTGAGCTAACTTAGTTGAAATGGATTGTTTTTTAGGTAACTAAGGTGAAATGGATCGTTTTTTAGCTCACTTAGGTCAAATGGATCGTTTTTGAGCTAACTTAGTTGAAATGGATCGTTTTTTAGCTAACTTTGTTGAAATGGATCATTTTTGAGCTAATTTAGTTGAAATGGATCGTTTTTGAGCTAACTTAGGTGAAATGGATCATTTATGAGCTAATTTAGTTGAAATGGATCTTTTTGAGCTAACTTAGGTGAAATGGGTCATTTATGAGCTAACCTAGGTGAAATGGGTCGTTTATGAGCTAACCTAGGTGAAATGGGTCTTTTATGAGCTAACCTAGGTGAAATGGGTCGTTTATGAGTTAACCTAGGTGAAATGGGTCGTTTGTGAGCTAATTATGCAATTTTTGACATAAGTAAGCTAAGTACATATCGTTTTAGAGCTAACTTAGTTAAAATGGATGGTTTATGAGGTCAGTAAGCTTATTAAGTCATTTTGGAGGAAAAGAAGCTAACTCTAGGTCATTATGGTAAGCATATTGGAGGAAATAAAGCTAAGTCTAGGTCTTTATGCATTTGTTAAGCAAAACACTAGAGAAACTTACCGTGATCAGGGAGGTGTAGGAGCGGGCTGGCTAGTGCCGGTAGCTGGAGAAGGATCATGCGATGCGTTTCTGGAGTTAAGCTGCACCAAAGATCATTTCCAATGTCTCGTTAGCATTATGACACTCAAATGTTAAGACTAGCAAGTAATGTCCATTCAAATTAAACTCACCGTGGTCCCAGGAGCAATCACTGGCATCGGCGGAGCGGTCTGACCGGTCTTCTCGCACACAGACTGCACATTTGGTTTTGACGACTCAGTCATACTAGTTAGTAATGAGACAAACAATACATGAATGTTTTGGCTAATCTCCAGAAGAAACTTACCACAAGGAGCTCGTACATGGCCCTTGCCTGCATGTCATTCCGTGCCCTCTCCTCCTCCATCATCTTTGTCGTCCTCTCCTCCAACTCCCGCTGCCTCTCCGCCGCCTCCGCCAGAAGTTTCTCCGTTCTATCTCTCTCACTCTGTATAGCAGCCTGCAACACCACTCACATGACCATTTGTAATCATTGATGGAAGCGCACACAATGTAATGGAGAAAGATAGCTGAGTACGTATCACTAACCTTGATGGCGAGTTGCACTGGCCGTTCACGAGGCCTTATCTCAGGAGTGGATCTCGACTGGCGCGCCTTGATATCCGGGAGAGTGCTAGGACAACGGATAAGTCCATCTCCAATGGCTATGGAGCCATGGGACCTCCCGCCACCAGATATCATCACCAGCTCTGGATCAATGGGACCCTGGCTCGGGTTAAAGTCCTCCCCTTTCCTCGCCTTCCCCTCATCTCTATATCTCACGAGCTTGTTGTGGGAGGAGATGTTGGTGAAGTTGTTTGCATCATCGAGGTCAGACTGAGAGAAAGCCTTGACTTTCTTGTAAGAGCCAGTGTGGGCCATGGCATACAGGTCGTACACCTCTGGCACCTTATCCGCCTTATTGTGGCGTGCCTGAAAGAGAGAAACAATGAAAATTAGTAACTAAAGGGCTCAAGCTAGCATGATGAATGAATTGCATGAATCATGAAGCAAAGCACATACCCAGTTGCGCCCGAACTGATATAAGTTGGAGCTGCCTTGATGGTGTGGCACACCTTCCATTTGGGCACGTTTGTCCTTGGCCTGGTTGTGGAGGGCTAGCCATTCTTGTGAGCACCACTCATCGACCAACACCTCCCAACAATCCATCCGATCCGCACACCATCTCGGAGGCGCCTAAGTTAGCAAATAGAAACTTGAGCACTACGGCTAAGAATTACTAAATGAAGGAACTTAAGTAGAAGGCCTTAAGAATTACCTTCATGTACTGCTCCTTACTCCGGAACTTATCGCGGCACGCCGGCTTGGTCTTCTTGATACCACGGAAGGCGTAGTAGTCTCGAACAGCCTGCACCCGAGCCTCGTGCCGTAAGTTCTGGAGTAGGCGCTTGCAGACGTTCTCGATAACATTTGCGCACTCCTCCTCGTATCCCTCCTCACACCTGTAGAATGTCTGCAATCAAATGAGACAATATTGATTAGTACAATTAATAACTAGCTAGTTGAAGATTTTGAAATGTGTAAAGGAGAAATTACCCAGAAAGTCCTGATCACCATGTCTGCCCTCGTGTCGCACACGACACCGTCAATAATGACATCCGGCGGGGCCGGGGCAGCCACGTAGTGCTCCCAGCTCAACCCAAGCTCTGGAAGCCGACCCTCACCAGGCAACGTGACAAACCCCGGGAAGTTTTGCCGGCAAAGAACTCCAAGGACGGAGTTGGGCCGGCGGACACTATGATGGTGGTCCCAACCCCTGCAGCATGACAAGGCCAACGCATTAGTTATTTGAAGAAACGTGAATGCAGAAGGTACAAAAATATTAAATGCACTTACGTACCTCTCCCCATCAGGGAAGATCAACCACCTCTACTCGCGGGTCGCCGGCACGGACGGGTGCCGTGTAGCACCACGCTGGTAGACGGTGCCACCCTCCTCCTCAAGATCAGTCGGCTCCCCGCCATCATCAGCATGGCCACTCGGCTCCTCGGGCTGATCCGGCCAGGTACCCCATCCGGACGTGTGCTCCTCCGGGGTCTCGTGGGCCGAAGGCCAGTCGACCCGAGGCTCGTGGGCCCAAGACCCGTGGACCGGAGGCTCGTGGACCGGAGTCCGTGTAGCCTCCTCCTCGGACGAGTCCACCCTAGCAGTCACGTGCTCGGGTGAAACAGCTGGGGGTGGCGGTGAGGAAGGCTCCCTAGCAGTCACCCTACCTCCTCTCCCGCGACCACGTGCCCCACCTCCTCTCTTCCTACCTCGTCCCCTGCTGGGCACCGCGGTGGACGAAGAAGGGCCCGGCGGTGTGGACATACTGTCCAGCAACGCTCGGCGAAGAGGTACGTCTGGAATCGAAGACCTCAGACCACGCGCCGAGGAAGAAGGGGCCTTGGCGCGCTCCCGACCAGCGCCCACCATCTTTCAACACCTGCCATGACAAACAGTAAACGAAATTAGTACAACATAAAAAAAAGACCGACATGAATAATAATATGTGTATCACTTAAGTGTATCATCATCAAGTACAACATTAAAAAATTTAATACCTGACACTACTAATAATCTCGATCAGTATCATCAATAAATGCATAATCATCATCATCACTATAATCAATGACGGGCTCATAGGGTTCAGTGGCATCAACATGTGCAAGGCCACCTTGACGTAATCGGTCAAGCAATGACAGGTCATCCGCAGCAGTAACCTCTTCTTGTTCCGGCTCTTCTTGTTTCTCCTCTAGGGTGATGTCTGATTCACTGTCACTGTCTACTTCAATGTTTTGGGGTGAAGTATAGCGGTTCTTGAAACGCTTTTTGGAAAGACGTGTCTCTTGGAAGAATTCTCCTTCATATGTGTCTGGGTTAATGTGAGGTTCATAATCCTCTTCCTTTGGGGGAGATAGTCTAGCACGTGGCGGCACTTCATAAACGACATCCCAACCTTTCAGATTTGGATTAGTTTGGCAGGCCCACGGTAGATAGAATACTTGGGTCGCCTGTTGAGCCGTAATATAGACATCAGGAACATCTAAATGGGTGCTTTGGTTGATTTCAACTAGCCCTATATGTTCATGAGTTCTTCTAGTCTCCTTCGGCTGAAACCAATAACATTTGAAGACTACGACATTCGGTGGGTTTTCACCATAGAATAGAAGTTCATAAATTGCTTCAACTCTCCCATAATACTCGGTACCTCCTTCGCCGATAGCAGATACACAACAATTTGTAGACTTTCGGTCAGCCATAGATAGCTCTTTGCCATAGGCACGAAAGCGATACCCGTTGATGTCGTATTTGTCAAATGAACGGACCTTATAGTCAAAACCATTAGCGACTTGTCTCAATTCGGCGTCCATAGACTCTGAATTAGCCTACAAGTTTAATATGAAAGGATTGTTGCATTACGCACAAATTAGCGAATGAAACCGGGATAGCCGCCTACAAATTAGCCTACAAGTCTAATAGAAATTACCGTTTGTTTGAACCAAGAGATGAAACCGGGATAGCCGCCACCTTGCTTTGCGAGAAGCTCATACTCTTCGACAGAATCCTTTTGGATCACCGCTCCATACGAGAATAAGGCGACGTATCGACTGTATGAAATATCCAGGAATAAGAGCAGTTCAAAGGAAATAGAAGTTGCGAAACTATGTACCGAGAACTTACTCGATGTACGGCCGCACTTCTATCAGGTTATTAAAGATATACAACGAAATGGTCCGCCATTGTTCGTTATCCAAAGATATTGGATTTGAAACACTGGCTGGTGCGAGATTCCCTTTGAATAGGCTGAGGTTGGATCCACGCTTTTTAGGGTCGTCAGCATTGTACCGAGGCTTCGGATTATGCAAATGACGATTTTTGGCTTCGTAGTGTGCTGTCACGAAGTTTGCCGCCTCCTCAGTGATGAATGCCTCAGCCATCGATGCTTCAATTCTACGTTTATTTTTACATTTTTGTCGAAGCGTCTTCTGCATCCTCTCAGTTGGGTAGCAGCAACGATTTTGCACGGGCCCCCCAATCTTGCCTCGGTCGGGAGATGCAAAATCAAATGTTGCATTGGATTAAAGAAGCCCGGTGGAAAGATCTTCTCTAACTTGCAGATCAACTCCGGCGCCAACTCTTCCATTTCTTCTAGCACGCTAGGCGATAGTTCTTTCGCACAAAGAACACGGAAGAAATAGCTGAGTTCTGCCAGTACTAGCCATTCATCGTCAGGGATGAAGCCACACAACATCACCGGCATTACCCGCACAATCCATATGTGCCAATCATGACTCTTGAGACCAAATATCTTCAATTTATCAAGACTGGCTCCCCTCTGTAGATTCGCTGCATACCCATCGGGGAACATCAACTGCATTTTCACCCACAAGATAATTTCCCTCATAGCCGGCCTTCCAAGATTGAACCATGCCTTTGGCTTCGTCCAGTTCTGCTTTCCTTTCGGTTCTTTCATGTTTTGTAACAGCCTATCACATAGCGCCTCCAGATCGACTCTAGCCTTAGTATTATCCTTTGACTTCCCATCTATGCCGAACAATGTACCAAAAAGTGCCTCGGCGATATTCTTCTCAGTGTGCATCACGTCGATGTTGTGTGGGCAAAGGAGGTCTTTGAAGTAAGGCAGATCCCATAAGCATGTTTTGTGAGTCCAGGCGTGCTTAGAATTATACCCCTTGAAGTACCCTGGACGCTCGGGATCTGGCTCGAGAGCGTTTAACTGATCCAGGGTCTGTTGGCCTGTCAATGCATGTGGTGCAGAGTTTTTGACAACTCTACCTCTGATGAAGTTCTTCTTGTCTTTCCTGAACTTATGGCGAGGATTCAGGAACTCTCTATGCATGTCGAAGCAAGAAAACTTGCGACCGGCCTGAAGCCAATGAAACTCAAGAGCTCCCTTGCATGTGGGGCACGGGAACCTTCCATGCACACACCAGCCAACGAATAGCGCATACGCCGGCAAGTCATGCGTCGAGTACATGTACCAGACACGCATTATGAAGTTCCGTTTGCTATAGGCATCGTATGTCTTGAACCCATTATCCCAGGCTTCTTGCAATTCGTCCTTAAGCGGTTGCATGTACACATTCATATTTTTCCCCGGATAGTTGGGCCCTGGAATTATCAACGTCAGGAAAATGTTCTTTCTTTGCATAATCTGTCCGGGGGGGAGATTGAGTGGAAAGACAAATACGGGCCAACAACTGTATTGGGCTGCCGTCATACCTAACACACTGAACCCATCCATGCTGATGCCGACTCGAGGATGCCTCAGATCTGCCGCTTTGTCACCATGTAATTCATCAAACTTTTTCCACGCAACACCATCCGATGTGTGTGCAATCATCAGATTCCCATCTGCATCTAGTTCGGTTCTTTTGCCCGTTTTGTGCCATGTCATCTGTCTGGCCGTCTCTTCGACCATGAAAAGACGTTGAAGTCTTGGTACGATTGGCATATACCGAAGAACACTAATGGGGATTTTGGTCTGTGTCTTCTCACCCATACCGTTGTCTACCACAACATACCTGGAAGACTTGCAAATGGGACAACAGTTCAAGTCCGCATAGTCAAGCCTAAACAAGACACATCCTTTCTCACAGGCATGTATCTTATCATAGGGCATCTTCAGTGCACGGAGGATTTTGTCTGACTGGTACAGGTTTGCAGGCATTACATGGCCTTTGGGTAGAAAGCGTCCAAATACTGTCATCATTGCATCGTAGCATTCTCTGCCCAAGTTGAACTGAGCCTTCAGAGCCATTACTTGTGAGATGGCATCCAACTAACAAAGCTCAGTGTGCTCATGGAGCGGACGTTTTGAAGACTCCAACATTTCATTGAAGGCCTTTGCAGATTCCTCCATCTCCTCGTCCGAATCCCGAGCATCATCAAAGTCTTGCACCATGTTTTCCATACCGGTACCATGCTCGTCGGTGCGACGACGATCCACCTCAGCTCGGTCACGTTGGGCAGACTCACCATGAAATGTCCACACCGTATAATCGGGCGTAAAACCACTCTTCTGCAGGTGTTTGCCCATTTCAGCCTCTGTCCTCTTTTCCCAATTGCCGCACCGTAAACAGGGGCACCAGGTTTTCCTCTGGCCATTTGCAAATGCGGCTCGCACAAACCCCTTGGTTTTTGTGAACCATTCAGTGCTCCATTTGTTCTGACCAGTGTGACCGGTGTACATCCACGCACGATCACTCATCTTGACTTTCAGAGCTACTAGACACACA